>NC_142073.1:18635463-18910463 GCF_059756535.1 Pantherophis guttatus
CAAAGGTGCACGGAACACTGTTACCATCCCACCAAAGGTGGTCCCTATTTTTCTACTTGCATTTTTTTTTAGATGCTTTCGAACTGCTAGGTTGGCAGAAGCTGGGACAAGTAACGGGAGCTCACCCCATTACACAGCACTAGGGATTCGAACCACTGAACTGCTGACCTTCCAATCGACAAGCTCAGCATCTTAGCCACTCAGCCACCGCATCCCTTTAGCATTTTATAGCAGGATGCATAACCTGAAGTCCTCCAAAGCCTGAAATACCCAGCTTTCAAAACCTGCCACCAGATATAAATTTTAAAGTATGACCCATCCCATTAAATACCGGGGAGAGGGGAGTGAATCACTTTATGTATTTTACTATCAAAATGATTTGTAGTTCTTTGTAAAGATATTAAATCAGATCAATTAAGTTTGGGGTTTCCTCCAACCAGTGATGAAATTCAAAATTTTTACTACCAGTTCTGTGGGATATGGCTTGGTGGGCGTGCTTTGGTTTGGTGGGCGTGGCAGGGGAAGGATACTGCAAAATCCCCATTCCCTCCCCACTCCTGGGGGGGAAGAATATTGCAAAGTCTCCATTCCCACCACACTCTGGGACCAGCCAGAGGTGATATTTCCCGGTTCTCTGAACTACTCAAAATTTCTGCTACCGGTTCTCCAGAACCTGTCAGCACCTGCTGAATAGCAACTCTGCCTCCGTCCCCACCCCACTCCATCCTTCTTTCCTGAAGAAGAGATTCCATACACAACTCAAATGCCAAGAATTAACCCACAGCTTAAAAAGAAGTTAAAAAGTAGACCTCATCTTAAGAACCATTCATTTAGTGACCGTTCCAAGTTACAATGGCAATGAAAAAAGTGACTTACACCCGCTTTTCACACTTACAACTCTTGCAGCATCCCGTGATGTCACGTGATCAAAATTCATACACTCCTATTTTATGACGGTCACAGTGCCCTGAAGTCACGTCATCCCCTTTTGCGACCTTCTGACAAAGCAAAGTCAATGGGGGAAGCCAGATTCACTTAACAACTGTGTTGCTAACTTAACAACTGCATTGATTCACTTAACAACTGTGGCAAGAAAGGTTCATAAAATAGGGCAAAACTCACTTAACCACTGTCTTACTTAGCAACAGACATTTTGGGCTCAAAATCGTAAGTCAAGGACTATCTGTATAGATCCATAACATTCTTAGCAGAACATTTGTGGTTTCCCATCATGCATTTGAAAAGCCTTTCCTTTTTAGCGTGCACAGCCTGAGAACTGCACTTGTCATAGAAAAGGAAGGAAATATTTTTAATTACCAAAAAAGCTTGATGGTTCATTTTATGAATCGTAGCCTCTCTCTGCAGACCCATAAAGGGACAATTTTCTCTCAAAATGCCTCCTCTTGATTCCTACTGAAACTGCAGATCAATAAAAATGGTGTACTTATGAGTCATCACGGTTTTCTGTTCTATTTTCTCTCTAAAGGAAGTTTTTTTTGAGAAATAAATCTTTCTGTTTGGTAGAATAATGCAGCCTTGTTTCTGAAGATGATAGATAGATAGATAGATAGATAGATAGATAGATAGATAGATAGATAGATAGATAGATAGATAGATAGATAGATGAGAGAGAGAGATGATAGGTAGATAGATGATAGGTAGAGAGGTAGATAGATAGGGAGAGATAGAAAGATAGATAGATGATAGATAGATAGATGATAGATAGGTAGGTAGGTAGGTAGGTAGGTAGATGAGAGAGAGAGATGATAGGTAGATAGATGATAGATAGATAGATAGATAGATAGATAGATAGATAGATAGATAGATAGATAGACAGACAGAAGACAGACATAGATGGATGATAGGTAGTTAGATGATAGATAGATAGATAGATAGACAGACAGACAGACAGACAGACAGACAGACAGATCGAGGAATGATAGATGATGAGATGCCACAGATGACAGGAGAGAGATTCCTAATATTTTTCAAAATACATACATATATATACATATATACACATACACACACGCACACACACACACAAATATAAATATATATTTAACCCATTTAGTCTTTTAGGGGGAAAAAATAAGAATTCCAAAATAGTTGTGTTATTTATTGAGGACACTGTCCAGTAGATTCTCATCAAAATGCATTTTGCCCCCTCATGGTGCATATAGTCTTTCTATCTGTGTCCCTCTATGTGTATCTCTCTGTCTGCGTGTGACAAGAAAAAGAATTGTGGCATCATCTATGAAACAACACCAAGGTTTTTCAAACTGGTTTGTTGAAGAAGCCATTGTAGCCCAGTTGAGGCATGCAATTCAATCAGAATTACGTTTTGCAGCAAGTTTACATAAAATAACAATAATGTGGATCCAGCTTCTGTGTATGACTAAGCCTGGACAGTGGTAATTTACTCAGTAAACCACAATAAAACAAGCACAAGCTTACTACGATATCTGGACCTGGGCATTATACAGGGAACCATCTCTGATTTCTCCAGGAAATAAATTTGAGACTTAGGTAAGACATGCAAAATAAATTGAATAGATGGACATTGTGGCACCAAAATAGCCCTGAAATTTCTCCAGAGATACTCTGAATATGCATCCTTGTGCTATAACCTAGGACAGTGATGGTGAACCTATGGCATGTGTGATGGAAGTGGCACGCAGAGCCATCTCTCCAGGCATGCCAGCCATCGTACGTTACTCTTCCGGGTTCCGGTGAGGATGGCAACACAAATGTCTTACTGCTTGGAGTCTGAATCACCGTTGTGTACTATTCTGCCATCTTTCCCCATGCTGGTGCAGCATTGAGCTACTTGGGGAATTCTGGGAGTTGTAGTCCCGACACAACTGAGAGGTAGCACCTTGAGGAATACCATCTGGTCATGGGAACTCGGGAGATTGCTTAGCAAGCCAGTAGTGCCCTCTTCTGGAGGGATCCAGAACTCACTCTCTTTCCAGAGGTTGACTTCCTGGGTATTGCAAGTAGAGTTTACTAATGCTGGTGGGCGTCTAATGAAAATCACGATGCCATGACACGCATGATGTCGCTTCCACCCTCGTCCCGATTTGCAGGTGTCTGGGACTGCGTTTATCCCATATTTTGGGCCTTTTCCCATGTGTATTTTTACCATGGTACAAAAAAAAGATATTGAGACTCTAGAAAGAATTCAGAGAAGAGCAACGAAGATGATTAGGGAACTGGAGGCTAAAGTGTACGATTAACCGTTATGGAAACTAGGGTATGTTTATTCTAATGAGCAAAAAGACTAGGGGGTGACATGATAGCAGTCTTCCAATATTTAGAGGCTCCCACAGTGAGCAGAGGATCAACCAGAGGTGGTATTCAGATTTTGACCAGTTCTGGAGAACCGGTAGTGGAAATTTTGAGTAGTTCGGAGAACCGGTAAATACCATTTCTGACTGGCCCCACTCCCATCTATTCTCTGCCTCCCGAGTCCCAGCTGATCGGGAGGAAATGGGGATTTTGCAGTAACCTTCCCCTGCACACCCACCAAGCCACGCCACGCCCACAGAACCGATAGTAAAAGATTTTGAATCCCACCACCGGGGTCAACCTATTCTCCAAAGCACCTGAAGGCAGAGCAAGAAGTAATGGACGGAAGCTCAACAAAGAGTTCCAACTAGAAATAAGGAAACATTTCCAGACAGTGAGAACAATTAACCAGTGGAACAGTTGTTGTCTTCAGAGGTTGTTGATGCTTCATCACTGGAGGTTTTTAAGAAGAGACTGGACAGTCACTTGTCTGAAATGGTAAAGGATCTCCTGCTTGAGCAGGGGGTTGGAATAGACGACCTCCAAGATCCCTTCCAACCCTGCTATTCCTAATATGGTACTATACAATATTTTATTTATTTTATATTCCACCTTTATTTTTACAAATAAGGAGGCGAACATATCCAACACAACTTTCTCTTCCTGCTGTGTGCGTAGAAATATTTATATTAGATTTACATTTATATTTACATGCCTGGCTAGGTGGCTTAGTGGCTAAGACACTGAGCTTGTCGATCAGAAAGTTCAGCGGTTCAGAATCCCTAGTATAGCAGGGGGTTGGACTAGATGACCTTCCAACTCTGTTACTGTTACATTTTGTATATTTTTGTAGTAGTGTACTTTTTTGCTGACTCCAAATGATGACTCCTATTTACGACGGATGCTGTATCCCTGGGTCATGCCATCCCGTTTTGCAAACCTTCTAATAAGCAAAGTCAGTGGGAAAGCCAGATTCATTTAACATCTGTCACTAACTTAATGACTGCGGTGATTCACTTAACAGCTGTGGCAAGAAGACTAATGCCGGCACTTCAGGGAACTTGCTTTCCCTATCCATGCCAGCCTGCATCTTCTTTCTTCACTGTCCCTACAAGACAGCTATGATCCCTAGGGATCTCCAGAATCGGCTGGGATTTCGGTGCTCTTCTGGAGCTCCAGAATCCACACTGTATCGCCCGATGCCGGCCACGCATCGGCCATGCATATTTGTGGTCGTAAATCGAGGACTGCCTGTACGGAGGCCCCAAGATTTGACTTTCAAACTTTCCAATAAACTACAAGGTCGAATGCACCGCCTCAATCTTACCCACCACTTAACTATTAAGCTACAACGGGAACAACAAACAAACTTGGTAAAGTCAGGATTTTTTATTAACTTCTGTTATCTTATCTGCTGCGAGGCAGGAAGGGTTAGCCGGAGGTCTCCATGCCTCCAGCCCAACACTTGCACTTTTAAACCATCTAATCTCTTGAGGACTTTCACTAATACCAAAGGCAGCAGGACAGCTTCTGGTAGATGCCCAAAAACAAGACGCCCGGGGAAAGAGGGCGGACAAAGAAAAGCAAGAAAATCTGTACAAATAAAAAGTAGACGTTGGGATTAAGGACGTTGCATCATCTTCCAGATCTATTTTATCAACCTACTGGGTTCATTTCAGGAACAAAGGTCATTCTAGCCCAGAAGGGATGATGGACTTCAAACCTTGAAATTATATTCATCAGGAACGGAGGGGAGAAAAATCGAAACTATTCCTGATTCTTGCCTACTCAGAAAAGGCACAAACGTTTTTTGATTTACGGACGTTTGTGGACTGCCTTTAACGCAATTGGAAGAAAGGCAGTGCTCTTTTTCCTTTCAAAATTTCCTCAACCAGCTGCTGCGCCAACTTCTCCAGTAATTTGGGGCCATCTACGTCAAAGAAAGTAGTGGGTACTGGCTCAGCTTGGCACCTTTTAGCTTATTCCTCGATGGATTTGATGTATTTTTCATACGCCTCTTCAGTCAAGAGGTCGTCCAGTTCAGAAGGATTATCCACCGTCATTTTGATAAGCCAGCCTGTGAGCCAACAAAACAAACAAACAAACAAATTAGGGTGTGTGTGTGTGTGTGTGTGTGTGTGTGTGTGTGTTTTAAAATAAGCACCAAGATATCCAGGGCTCCTGTAGTTCTACCGTGTTTCCCCAAAAATAAGACCCTGTCTTATATTTTTTTGAACCCCGAAATAAGTGCTTGGCCTTATTTTTGGGGAAGTCTTATTATTTTGGGGTCTATGGAGCAAGACGGGGCTCCTCTTGCCGTCTTACCTGATTTCCAGCTCTGTCTCCCTAACCCTAACCAGAGGAAATGGCGGGGACCGGCTGCCCATGAGTTTAAATATTTTCAGGGAGGGCTTATTTTCCGGGGGTGGGGGGTATTTTAGCACATGCGTTCAAAAGCCAGATTGGGCTTATTATCAGGGGATGTCTTATTTTAAGGGAAACAAGGTAGTAAATGCTACTCTTAGGTCCAATGGCTTCTAGTCTTAACTCTACAGGTTTTTGTTGCTGTTCAGTCACTAAGTCATGTCCAACTCCGCACTCAGTTTCACTGAACACTTCAGTGATATTCTCTAGGGATCTGCTCAGCCTCTGGGGTTTGTTCAGAGGTGGCTGCCAGTTGTTCTAGTGGGGCTCTAAGGGGGGTTTCCTATTTGCAGGTGCATGGGGGAGGGGTTGGGGGCCCCTTGCTATCCTCAGCCTCCGGTTGCCACCAGAGGGTCAGGCCCCACTTGTTTAGCCAAGAGAGCCCTAGTATGACCGTGTCTGTCATTTTGGGAGCCATTACCAATCAAATTGATTCCCAGTGGTCCACTCACTGGTTTGGTCAAGTGGGTGGCGTGGGCTCCCCACCAATAGGGACCCGTCAACCTGCTCGAACCTAATCGGGTGGGCCAAACTCTTCGCTCTGATCCCGTTTCAGGACTATGGGTCAATTAACCCATGGATCATAGCATTGCCAGTCCTGTCCTCCTCTGCCTCCCAGAGTTTGCCCAAATTCACATTCATTGCATCAATGACACCATCTAACCATCTCCTGTGCTGCCCACTTCTCCTTTTTGCCTTCCAACTTTCCCAACATTGGGGTTTTGTCCAAGGAGTCCTGTCTTCCCTCCTCATTAGGTGATTCATTTAACAACTGAAGCAAGAAAGTAAAATGGGACAAAGCTCACTTAACAACTGGCTCACTTAAGAACAAATTTTGGGCTCAACGTTGGGTCATAAATTGAGGACTACCTGTATTATCATTGCGATATTCTGCAAAACTACTGTTCGCAATCCTTTGGAAAACGGGGATTCCTTCTCTTACCATCTTGGTAACAAGATTTGTTGACAAGTCCAGGATTATCAGCAAGGGCGGTGTTAATTGCTGTGACTTCTCCTGTGATGGGAGAGTAGATTTCACTAGCAGCCTTCACACTTTCCAAGGCTCCAAATTCATCTGGAACATTAAATGGGAAAAGGCCTTGGTACAGAAATCCCAAAACGAGAATTTGCATTTGTATGATGTGTCATGCTACAAGTGGCTGCCGGATTAATGGCAGACTCCACACACACACACACACACACACACACACCTGCTCTCCACCTTCCCATCTTTCTTTTTTGCTAATCATACAGCTGTATTTCTCATTGTGTTCTCTTTCAATGTTTATTTCTGGTTCTATTACCTTCTCTTCATGCTCTTTTCATTTCTTCCTTTTTATTGTTATTAGCCACCCAGAGTAGCCCCATATAGCAAGATAGGCGGCAAATAAATTTAACAAAATAATAATAATAATAATAATAATAATAATAATAATAATAATAATAATAATAAATAATTTATTATTTATTAATTCAATTTGTATGCCGCCCCTCTCCGAAGACTCAGGGAGGCTCACAATGCATTTAAAATCATTATAAAAAAACATTTAAAAATTAAAAACATTAAAAACATCATCATCATAATCATAATCATAATCATAATCATAATAATAATAATAATAATAATAATAATAATACCTGGGACACTGGCAGCAACCATTAGCACCGGTCAATGATATTTGTGATGCATTTTGGAATGTTCAGTTGACTGAGTTTCATGTTTAATGAATAAAGTAAGTAATACAAATAAAAATAATAGGTAGACAAAAATGCCAAATCTGAACATCTGGCTGACTCTGTGACAAACCCTAATGGGCAGCTCGGGTGCAGTCCCAAAACAACTGGAGTCCTACTTGAACACCGTTGGCATTGACCAACTCACAATCGGTCAATGGCACAAGGTGGCTTTACTCAGAACAGCTTCCATCCTGCAATGGTTTATCTGTAACACTATCAAACATCCACATCTGCCTATCCAACTTTTCCTTAGAAAGGACTCAACGAGCAGTCAAAAAATGCCAAATCCAGTCTTGAACATCTGGCTGATTGTGCAACGAAGCATAATAATAATAACTATAAATCTGCAGCTATGGAACCAATCTAGTCGTTGTCCTACTCCTAGTGCTTGTCCTATCAACAGAAGCTGGTAGTAGCTTAGTAGGGTGTTCACTCTCTCTCACTCTCTCTGGAGGTTTAAGAGCTGCATGCATTTGGGGGATGGGAAGGTCCATTGGAAAAGGTAACAGTTCCCCTCGCACATATGTGCTAGTCATTCCTGACTCTAGGAAGCAGTGCTCATCTCCGTTTCAAAGCCGAAGAGCCAGCGCTGTCCGAAGACGTCTCCGGGTAATGTGGCGGCATGACTCAACACCAAAGGCGCACGGAACGCTGTTACCTTCCCACCAAAGGTGGTCCCTATTTTTCTACTTGCATTTTTTACGTGCTTTCAAACTGCTAAGTTGGCAGAAGCTGGGACAAGAAATGGGAGCTCACCCCATTACGCGGCACTAGGGATTCGAACCGCTGAACTGCCGACCTTTCGATTGACAAGCTCAACATCTTAGCCACCACATCCCTAATATACCCATTACTTTCTAATTTACTTCCTAATCTTTTATGCACCCACCGCATCCCTCGGGAGGGTCCATACAGTCTTGCTAAACAAGCACATTTAGTTCTTTCCTTTATTCCCTCTGGGAGGGGCCATTCATCGTCCTCCTGTGGCCTTACTCCCAAGTCAACCCTTGTTCTCTAGCTGTTTCCTTCTTCTGGCAACTCTGTGCATGCGCACACTGGGAACAGGCTCCAACTGTTTGTCTGCCTCACTGATGTCTTACTCCGAAGGCAGCTGATAACTGTCCGACGGCCCTGGCCCCCTCTCTGCCTCCGACGCAGACCCCTCATCAGAGCCTTCCCCAGACTCCAGGACTGGCCCATGTTCTGTCCGAATCTGCTGCCAGCAGCAGAAGTGCTGTTTTGGGTGATACTTTCCTTGCCTCTAATAGGTTGTCTTGGAGACCTTCCAGGGCTTTCTTTTAGAAATCTCTTTCTCCAATGATCTGATGTCTGACTCCGAAGGCAGTTGATAACTGCCCTGGCCGCCTTCCTGCCTTGGACGTAGAGCCCTTGTCAGAGCCTTCCCCAGACTTTTTTTTTTTTGCTTTAATTTATATGCCGCCCTTCTCCGGAGACTCAGGGCGGCTTACAATGCGCTAAGCAATAGCCTTCATACTTTTGTATATACCTGCTTAATAGGGCTTTCGAGCCCCCCCCCCAAGCGGTGTTCTTTTTTATACAAAGTCAGCTTATTGCCCCCACAATTGGGTCCTCAATTTACCTACCTTAGAAAGGATGGAAGGCTGAGTCCACCTTGAGCCTGGTGAGATTTGAACTTGCAGTAATTGCAAGTAATAGAGCCTTGGTAGTACAGTGGTCTAAAGCACCCTGTTATTAAGACCAGCTGCCTGCAATTACTGCAGGTTCGAATCTCGCCAAGGCTCAAGGTTGACTCAGCCTTCCATCCTTTCTAAGGTAGGTGAAATGAGGACCCAGTTTGTGGGGGCAATAAGCTGACTTTGTATAAGTATACAAAAGGATGAAGGCTATTGCTTAGTGCATTGTAAGCTGCCCTGAGTCTCCGGAGAAGGGCGGCATATAAATCAAATTTTAAAAAAAAATAACAACAGTGCTTTAGTCCACTGTGCTACCAAGGCTCTTCAGGACTGGCCCATGTTCCTCCCCAACCTTCTCACTGTCCGAATCTGGGCGGGCCACAACACATAACTTGTTTCTCCTTTTGACACCTTGTAAGGCAAGGAACTGGGGGCTGGGATGGGGAGAGGTCTGTTATTTAATGTAAAGAAAAAGAAATCTTTGGGGCGCAGCTGTCTCCTTAAAAAAAAAGCCTAAAGTAACTTTATTCCTCCAAAGTTGAGATTGCTGTCTAATGTTACATTTATGTTTGGGGGGGGGGGAGACAAGATTTTTTTTAAAAAAAGAATAATGCTTACCTTGTTTGTTCAGCTTTGTTCCAATTTCTGGAAGGCTGCAATAAACAACATCTCCTAATGCTTCCTGAAATGAAAAGTTCCTGCATCAGCCATGATTTAAAGAAGTGGAAACCGCTGTGGAAAGAAAGTTGAGCATCTTCTTGGTGGAATTTAAGCAGAAAACAAACGTCTATGGAGATTCTCAGTCCTCCAGGCCATGGTTGTCCCAAAAGTGTTTTTATTTTCCAGCTTCTTGGATGAGAAGCAAAACCTTTTCGAAGAAAAACCAGGCAGTCCAGTTGCCTCTTGAAAAAGCACCTTTGGGACAGTGGTGAAATATAAAATTTGTTCTGTGGGCGTGGCTTGGTGGGAGGGGGGGAAATGTGACTGGGTGGGTGTGGCCAACTTTTTTTTTTTTTTAACTTTTAAAACCATTTTTTCTACAACCTATTCAGATCAGCAACTCAGCTGAGGATCAGCAACTCAGCTGGGATCGTCAGAGGCTTTTAAAAGCATTTTTTTCCCCCTACAACATTTTCGGCTGAAGAGGTTGTAGAAAAAATGCTTTTAAAAGCCTCTGACGATCCCAGCTGAGCCGCACGATTATCAGAGGCTTTTTTTTTTTTTTTTACACTTTTAAAAGCATTTTTTCGGCCGAAGAAGTTGTAGAAAAAATGCTTTTAAATTTTTTTTAAAAAAGCCTCTGATGATTGCGCGGCTCAGCTGGGCATGGGGGTGGGGACAGGGATTTTTGCTACCAGTTCTCCAAACCACCCACCGCCATCGCTACCGGATCAGGCGATCCAGTCCGAACTGGGAGCATTTCACCCCTGGTTTAATGGCTAAGGCTCCATGCTAGAGAGAATAGGAGAGTTCATGCTAGAGAGAGCAGGAGAGAGAGTAGGAGAATCTGCTCCAGCAATTTACCTCTTTGCGGCAAGCAGCAGAGCCCTGTGCAAAACAGCTGAGAGCAAATCAGCTAAGAGTCAGGAGGCCGATCCAATCAACTTGTGCTAATTAGGCTGTGCTGAAGCTGAAAGGAGCTGTTTTTTCTTATTGTTTGCTTGCAAGCAGGTAATTGCTGCAAGGCACAGGCCAAAGGGTGGGGGCCAGTGAGTGGGCGGGGCTACATTTGTCTTAGCCACGAAAGCCAGCTGAGTGACTTTGGGCCAATCACCAGGAGACTGTGAGTTCGAGTTCTATCTTAGCCTCAAAAGCCAGCTGGTGGATGATTTTGTACCAGTCACTCTCTCTCTCTCAGGCCAACTCACCTCACTGGATTGTTGTTGTTGTTGTTGTTGTGGGGAAAACAGGAGGAGGGAGTTGTGTTGGATATTGTTGCCACCTTATTTGTAAAAATAATAAAGGCGGGATGCAAACAAACAAACAAACAAAGATAAATAAAGCTTTGAAACAGCTTCAAGAACTGCAACTTGCAAAATTCCTCACCAATCCAGTGGTCTCCAGCCGAGGGTGCTCAAAGCAAGCAGATCCTGTTGTGTTGTGTTTCACAAACATAAGAACAGCCATTGACATTAAGGAAGTGCTGCTTTCCCACTTGGGACAATGTCAGGTTGACTTTGAAATGCTGACATAATAAAACAGCCTTAGGTTCCTTCTTGGTGGCTGCATGGACCCCACAAGTACATCTTTCACACCTCCCAGACACTCGCTCCTTTGATCACATTTGTCAGAAATTATCGGCGTCACTGTCAACCAGTTTAAGATGAAAGCATGTCAAAAAAAAAAAAAAATCTGCCCAGAAAACCCTAAAATGAGATTTGAGGGAAATACCATATTTTTCGGAGCATAAGACGCACCTACTTTTTTTGGTGAGAAAAAGAAGGAAAAAAAATCTCCCTCTGCCTCTGAGCAATTTTGCCTCCTTGCAGCAAACAGCAAACAGCCTGCTTTACTTTCATTTTCGTTTTCAGCATAGCTTGATTAGCACAAGGAAAGAAAAATCTGCTCCAGCAATTTACCTCTTTGCAGCAAACAGCAGAGCCCTGCCCAAAACAGCTGACAGCAAATCAGCAAATGAGAATCAGGAGGCCGATCCAATCAACTTGTGCTAATTAGGCTGTGCTGAAGCTGAAAGGAGCTGTTTTTTCTTGCTGTTTGCTTGCAAGGAGGTAACTGCTGCGAGGCAGAGGCCAAAGGGTGGGGGCCAGTGGGTGGGCGCGGCTACATTTGGTGTATAAGATGCACCTAAATTTTCACCCCCTTTTAGGGGGAAAAAGATGCGTCTTATACTCCGAAAAATACGATAAGTAGGATATCTTGGCCCCCTATCCATGGATTTGGGACAGTCTTACCCATTTTTGGGGCTACTGTCCAGCCAACTGAAGCCTTCATCCTCTCCACTAAAATATTAAGTTACAGGTAGTCCTTCTGGGAGTTGAAGTCCACAAGTCTTAAAGTTGCCAAGGTTGGAGACCCCTGATCTAAAGGCTGCCTGGCCCTCTCTTACATTATGAATGCATTTTCTCCAATGAACCAATCAGAAACCAATAGAAACTTTCAGGCACAATCCCATCTCAGGTTCTAAGGGTTTTTTTTGGGATGAGGCCAAGCCAATGAGGCACAGCCAGGGCATTTCAATCCTGTTTTCCAGGCAGGCGCCTCCGAGGTCCAAGTCCACAAATTGGCCTTGCAAGCAGAAACGGCACTCGGGACAATCGAGAAATCAAAGAGCAAGGCCAACCGACAATGCCAAGATCTCCCGGGAGGGCAGAAAACAGTACCTGTGCAAAGTTGCTAATTCCTATCGTTCCAATTCCGTTTTCGACGGCGATCCATTCGTGCTTGTCTGTAAACCGACGAGCTAAAACAAAAAACAACAATGGGTCAATTTTAAGGCTCTGTATTTGCATAGCCCTCTGCAATCCTACTTATGTTCTTCTAGCATAAACCCCGAAACTTAAACTTGAGCTAGGAAACCCTTTATGTGTGGCGTAACTGGTAAATGATATTTAAGAATTATTGTTTATGTATTCATATCGGCTTAGCTTATACTCCCTGTCTGATCAAAATCAAACTTTGTCAAACATTCAACCTCTGCTAGACGCAGCTTTCTCTTTCTACAATACTCATACTTTGCTTCCCCTTCTGCTGACACAATTCCACAACGACTATTCCGTGTTCTTCTGAACCAATGTGCAGGAGATATCAAGGGCATCTCCGGGTACGTTTTATTGCAAAAATAATAACATAACACTCCATCTAGCTAACCATCCACACAATATGTTTGTCTTTATAGAATCGCAGAGTTGAGTGGGGGCCATTTTGGTGATTAAACTCAACTCCATCAAGGCTGGAATTCAAACGAAATCGTCCCGAAGAAATTGCAACCCAACCTCTCTTTGAACTTGTGTAGAGATGGAGAGACCACCACTTTCCTTAAGAAATGGTTGAAAGACCAGGTAAGGGACAAATCCTCATTTCAGATTATCTATATGATTGCTACGAGTCAACAGCCATAATCACTATCAAATTGAGCCATAATCACTATCAAATTGGCCTTATTGCTGGGAATGTTTTTCCAAACTTTGAACAGGAAACTCTCTTCAAAACTTGGAAAACCCTAACAAGTCTCACGGCTAAAAGCTGAATATTTCCAATTCTCTGTCTCCTTTAATCCCACACGTTACTGCACGTATCAAAAAGTATAAAGATACGGTAGTTTATGTGCTTAGATCTTGCACAAGAGCAAGCCAACATTGTTTGCAAAACCCAGTTAATGCCTCAGGGTCCGCAACCAGTCTCCCGTTTGCTTTTCAATATCCCAATGCATGCCAATGTCCCAAATCCAAAGAAATTGTTTGCAGTTTGATTGATTGTTAGCCAGCCTTTAATACTTTATAAGCAACTCAGGGCCGCAAATATACCTAATACTCCTTCCTCCTCCTATTTCCACCCCCAACAACAACAACAACCCTGTGAGGTGGGTTGGGCTGAGAAACTGGAACTGGCCCAAAGTCATCCAAACCAGCTCTCCTGCCCAATTTCTCCAACACATTTCTCTGCACTCCTGGGAAGGGATGAGAGGTGGCCTAGAATTCAGAATTATGTATTGGAAAGGGGGGTACTATGCTACAATGCACTTCATAGTAACATTTAGCTGCTTGAAAGACTATTATTCTTCTCTTCCTTCCTAGTATCTATCTCTTCCCACTTATGACTATAACCATGTTGCTTGTATCTTTCGATTTATATTGTTTTTATTTGTTTCCTAGTACGATTTGATAGCTTATTAGTAACCTTGACTATCACTATGTGTTGTATCTTATGATTCTTGATGAATGTATTTTTTTCCTTTTTATGTACACTGAGAGCGTATGCACCAAAGACAAATTCCCTGTGTGTCTAATCACACTTGGCCAATAAAGAATTCTATTCTATTCTCATAATAAGGGCAGCGAGGATAGTATTCGCGCAGAATTTTTTATATATATAAAATGTAGAATTTGCCTGAACAACTAATCCAATCTGTCTTTTGGGGAAATGACACTGTCGGTTCGATTATGTATTGGAATTTTGAAAAAAGAAAACCATAATAAAAATATATTATAAAAAAAAAAAGAGGAAGAACTGATAAGAAAAATCTTGGAATGTGCAGGGATGGACAAATTAACGAAAGAGATAAAAGAAAAGGAGGAAACAGGATATTATTTAGGATGGAACAAATGGTACGATTGGTTGGGAAGTAGAAACAGTAAATACGAACGACTGGGAAAGTGTTCATAAAGCGGAGGATGTTAGAAAAATAATATATAGTTACAATATTATATGGGAAGGATTGCCTAGAGGAATAAGGAGACTATAAAGACAAATATATGCAAAAGAAGAGTTAGGGGAAAATACAAATGATAGAAGAAGACCGACTTGAAACTGTTGTAAAAAGGAAACAGACGTTTTATGTTTGTGTTTTGTTTTTTAAAAAGAGAAATAACAATAACAATTATTATTTTTTAAAAAAATTCTATTCTATTCATTTAGGATCTTAGCCTTGCTTGGAGATCAAATTTATTTGTTTTTGTTTTTTTCCACCCTGCATTGCACGACGGTCCTATCCAGGAAGCCCAACTTCCTGGGTGCGCTGCCCACGCGTGGAAGCAAAAGGGCCTGTGACTTCCAGGACGGATTCCCGGGAAGCCGAAATGCAAACGCTTGGCATCCCCATCCCCCGCTCTCCCCGAAGCCTCCAACTCAGCCCTCGCCTTGGCTGAGCTGCACGGATTATGCGACCTGCCCGGTTTGCGCGGCCGACTCAGCCAAAATCCGGGGCACCGAGCCGTGCAGGGCGGCAAGCGCGCTGCCCGGGAAGCGGAGAGGCCTCCGGCTAAGCGCAATCGGTGCTCGGGGCTTTGGCTGCGATCCCTCGGCGCGCTTGGATCGGGAGCAAAGAGCGAGCCAAAGGGCCGGGTGGCTCCCGCCGCGCGCTTTGGCGCACGCCTACCTCTCCATTGCAATGGCGCAAAAGAGAGCTCCGGCTCCCCGCCCGCTTGCCCACCCTTACCGGCGAGCAGCAACGCAGGGCTGGTGCTGAGCCGCCGGGCCTCGGGGCTGCGGACGATTCTGCTCCCGCTGCTGCTGCCGCTGGGCCAACCCAGCAAGGATCCGCGCGGCCCGGCCGCTGCGCCAAGCCCGACCCTCCGCAAGGCTCGCCAAGCCGTCGCCGCCACTGCCATCGCGGGGGCCGCTCCGCGAAGGAGGCGGCCCGGGCCGGAGGGCAAAAGCAGCCGGGGAAGAGGAGGGGAGGGGAAGGGAGGGAGGAGGCGGGCCTTCCCGGCCCGAAGGAGGGCCTGGCCTGGCTCCTTGGCCGGGCGAAGGGAAGGGAAGAGCCGCCGCGCCGGGCGGAGTCGCTGCGCGCCGCTGCGGAGAGATTGTGTGTGTCTCTTTTGTGTGTTTTTCTCTCTCCTTTGTCCCACGCGGTGCGCTCGGGAGTGGAGGGACTACAATGCCCCTCTTCCCCGGCCTGCATAAAGGAAGTGTAAGGTCCCAGAGGTTTCCCCGAGCCTCTTGAGATGCCAAAGAAAGTGAGACTCCAGACTAGGCTTGCAAAAAAAAACCAACCATCTTTTATTTATGGCTGTAGCAAAAGCTGGGTGACAAAACTATATAGATTTTTTTTTATTATTGGCCAAGTGTGGTTGGACACCCAAGGAATTTGTCTTGGTGCATACGCTCTCAGTGTACATAAAAGAAAAGATATCCAAAACATACAAACAAAATGTATGTAAGGAGTAGCCACCCCCCTGCGAGAATGGCTCAGAATATTATGTACATTTTAGGCAGATAGAAACAAAAGTTTACCAAAGCGTTCTTTGTTCAGGCCCCTGTCTCTGTCCATCTTATCTATGGAGTATTCCTATAGCCTTGTGTAGGGACAGTCTACGTCCCCCACTTTGGCCAAGTTGTCTATTCGGCAGAATGCTTTCAGGATTCTGAATTTATGAGGCAGGAAAACTCCCTACTCTGGTTCCTTTATCTATGGGGCCTGATATTCCTGGGTAAAAGTCTCTTCTATATTTTCAAGGATGTGCCTAGCTTTGAAGCCAAGAATAAGCTGGGTTAAAAATCTTTTAATTGGGGAATTTTATGGGTAAGGGGTTTTAAATTGGGGAAGCCAAAGATAAATTTAATTTCGTTTTATAGTATTTTAATGTTTGTATTGTGTGTTTTTAATTTTGGCTGTTCACCGCCCCGAGTCCTTTGGGAGAGGGGGCGGTAAAATATTTATTTATTTATTTATTTATTTATTTATTTATTTATTTATTTATTTATTTATTTATTTATTTATTTATTTATAATAAAATAAAAAAATAAAATAAAATAAAATAAAATAATAAATAAAATAAAATAAAATAAAATAAAATAAAATAAAATAGAAGGGAGACACAGCAGTGAAATAACAAACTGCACACTAATGCCAACCAGTATTAAGGTTACAATTTAAGCTAGAATTAGTTCCTAACAACTAATTTCTGTCAGTATACAATAATACAAGCAGAAGCCAATAACAAAGCTTAATTCCTAATAAATGATATCTAGCAGTATATCATATCAGAAGCAAACAGCAAATATTGGTTTAATCAGTAACAATTATATTATGAGGCAATTCACAATAAAAGCAAATAGCCAACATTAGTTTGATTCATATACTCCTTCAGAAAAATCCAGGGAGCATCTGGGGCGGTGTATGTGAAATTGGAGAAAGCGCCAGAATTGAACCTCTGACCAGAGAGGCTTTCTGCTGCTTCAAAGAAGAGCAACAAAGGAGAGAGAGGCAGCTGCAAAACTGCAAAAGCTCCCCATTTTTAGGGGATGGTGACCGCCCCTAAGCTGGGCCAAGTCAGATCTGGTTTATGGACTGGGATGGATTTGATATGGATTTGGCCAAACATCTGGGAGTTTATGGCCAGCCAAGTCCGAAGCCCCTTCAGAAAACTGTGCACGGATACAGATGCCAGCAGTCAAGCTGGATCTGAGGATACTCTGCTAGTTAGTCTTCAGTGTTGAAAAACCTTTTTTTTTTTTTTACTTAAATTGTATCTCTTTATCAGTTTTTGTTTTTTAAAGCATTTGTCCCCAGTAGATTGCAACAAGTCTGTTTTCCTTAGAAAACCCGAATAAACATCCTCTTTTGTTCTCTGGAATGTAGGTTGGAATCCCCAGACAAAGGAATTTTGTTTTGAGGAATAATTTTGGCTAGAGAAAAAAAAATGGGTGAGAGATTTGTGAAGCACTTCTTATGCTCGTTTGCAATATTGCAAATCCATTCCCCAAGAAGGGGTGTTTTGTTTTTAACCTTTTACATTTTGTAATTATATTTACTAGGCCTGTAGTGGAAAATGTCATAGCAAAAGGACATTCAGCTTTTCTTCTAAATCATTTCAATTTCTAGGGCAGTGATGGCTAATCTTTTTGCCATCGTGTGCCAGGAGCAGGGGGGGGGGTCGCACGCACGCGTGCCCACACCCATAATTCTATGGGCCCTGTGCATGCACGTGACCCTCCCACACTCCCACCCCCGCTCCTGGCACGCGATGGCATGGTGGGCCCAGTATGCCCGTTTTTCTCTCTCCTTAGGCAAATGGGCCATTTCTGGCCTCGGTAGGGTTGTTTTTGCCCTCCCCAGGCTCCTAGAAAGGCTCTGGAGGCTGGGGAGAGAAAAAAATGGGCCTTCCCAACCACTCCCCAAGGCCCTCGGAAGGCAGGAAACAGCCTGTTTCCCTACTTCCAGTCGGCCCAGAAGGCCTGAAAATCAGCTGGCCGGCGCGCACATACACGCTGGAGCTGAGCTCGCGTGCCCACCGATATGGCTAGGCGTGCCACCTGTGGCACGCATGCCATAGGTTCGCCATCACGGTTCTAGGGCCTTCCACTCATACATGATGACTTTTGAAGGAGAGTCAAACATTTCCACGGGGAAAATTTTTACAGGAATATGAGACATGTCAGTTGCAAATTGATGCAGGTTTCTAATTTTAAATAAACTGAGCCACAATTATGCTTTAACACTTAACATTTATTACACCACACTGAGAAATAATGACCGGAAACATCAGATAGCCATGCACATCCTAAAAGGGAAATCTGCTCTATATAGCTTAAAGTATTTTCACAGTATATCTATAGCAAGATACACATTCAATTATTAAGAGATCAAATGAAGCTTTTGATTCCTAAAAATGGGCTCCCGTTTTCTACCACAGCATTTTACAAACCCAGAAATCACAATCTTTACAAGTAACGCAACAGCTACAAATTCGCATGAGAAGCAAAATCTTGGCTGAGCCATTAGATGTCATTCCCAGATGCTTGTAGCTGCTTGCCACAAACTGGAGTACGGTCATTTTTATATTTAATTCCAAGAAAACTGCACATTTTCTTCAGCAGGAGGTCCACTATCTCTTCTTCTTCTGAAGCCTTAAAAAAGAAAGAGGGAGAGAGAGAAATGTTATCAGTGTTACAATGCTGGATTCCTAGATAGAAAACCGTGTTTCTCAACCTTAGGAAAATTTAAGAGGCACTGACTTGGACTCCCAGAATTCCCCAGCCAGCTGGCTGAATTGACAGTGAATTGATGCCACAAAAATCAAGAAAAGAGAAAGAAATTCATCTTGCAAATCAAAACCTATTATTTAACACAGAGTATCCTACCCTGATAATCTCTAGGTATGTTAAAATTGCAAGTTTCATTATTTCCTCCAACAAAATGGCAGAAAAGTATTCTGCCAATCTTAAAACAGTTCCATCAACCACACTTGGTGGTGGTAGAGTTGCAGAGGACTCCAGAGGCCCTCAGGATACCCTTTGGGACTTTCTCAGGTCCCCCTTTAAACGCTGAGATCCGATGAACAAACCTGATAATGTTTCTGCTCCTCGCTAAAAGCCACCAGGATGACCGAAATGAAGAGGTTCAACACCACAAATGTCATAAAGATGATACAGGAACCGATTAAGAAGGACCCCAAGATAGGATTGTAATCCAAGACCTGTAATTCGAGAGATATTATTAAGTCTACGGGGAAAAAAATAGAAGAAAAAAAAATGTTTTTATAAAGCTGCTTAAAAACTTTTGAGCAGGGCAGTAGCTGCTATGTTGCCTGAACAGGAATCCAACTATCCTGTGTACATAGAACAGACCTATTTCAATGCTTATGATTTTATTTACTTGTACAGTTATTACTTTTGACATAAGTATGTTTTAATTGGCATAGCAATAAGTAAAATCTGTTTTTTTTAAATCCAATACATACATACATACATACCAGTGGTAGGTTTCAAATTTTTTTTACTACTGGTTCTATGGGTGTGGCTTGGTGGGCATGGCATGGCTTGGTGGGTGTGGCTTGGTAGGCATGGCAGGGGAAGATTACTGCAAAATCCCCATTTCCTCCCAATCAGCTGGGACTTGGGAGGCAGAGAATTGATGGGGGCGGGGCCAGTAAGAATTTTTACTACTGGTTCTCCGAACTACTCAAAATTTCCACTACCGGTTCTTCAGAACTGGTCAGAACCTGTTGAAAGCTACCTCTGATACATACATACATCACCACCATTGTCTTCATTTTAGCCATTGTCTACTGCAGGATGAAGGCCTCTTCTGCATATTTCCAACCTATACGGTCCTGAGCTTTCTTTTGCCAATTGGCCCAGCAATCCTCGCTAATATCTTCTATCCATTTTGTTTTAGGCCTGTTTCATGGATTCTTTTTATCAAGTGGGATCCATTCTATGACTGCCTTGGTCCACCTGCCATCAGTTCTTCTTGCTATGTGTCCAGTCCATTTTCATTTCAATTCTTTTACTCTCTTGATGTTACTGTATACTTTTGTTTGTTCTCTCATCCATCCATCCATCCATAAAACCAAGGGTGAAATCCAGCAGGTTCTGGAGAACCGGTAGCGGAAATTTTGAGCAGTTCAGAGAACCGGCAAATACCAGCTCTGGCTGGCTCCAGAGTGGGGTGGGAATGGAGATTTTGCAATATCCTTCCCCCAGGAGTGGGGAGGGAATGGGGATTTTGCAGTATTCTTCCCCTGGAGTGGGGTGGGAATGGAGATTTTGCAATATCCTTCTCCCAGGAGTGGGGTGGGAATGGAGATTTTGCAGTATCCTTCCCCTGTCATGCCCACCAAGCCACACTACGCCTCCAAGCCACGCCCACCGAACCGGTAGTAAAAAAAATGGATTTCACCACTGCATAAAACCCATTCTAATAACAAGAAGAAGCTAACCCAACTTCCTGTAACCAAATTATTTTCCATTTATGGATTTCAGCTCCCAAAATTCTCAACAGGGGCTAATATGACTGAGTAACTCTGACACCAGATAGTTGAAGAGTATCAAGTTGGAGAGACTTAATGGTACGCTAGGTACAATCCTTTGCATGTATATGCAAAAATAAGCTTTGTTGTGTATGATAAGGATGCATAGATTTGCACCCCAAGTTAGTCTATATTTCAGTTTTGATTTTTTTTTTCCTGGTGAGATGTTTTTCTCTCTCTCGATCTAAATCACGTTTCTCATCACAAGATCAGTCCAAATTTCTCCATGCTCTAAATAAACGCTGTTTGATCTTTTCATTTGATCTTTTCATTTCATTTATTTCAGTGGTGGGTTGCTCCTGGTTCCCCCCGGTTCGCCCACCTGCCCAGACATCATCAAAAACGCTCTGTGCCAGGGGTGAAATGCTCCCGGTTCGGACCGGATCGCCTGATCCAGTAGCGATGGCGGCGGGTAGCAAAAATCCCTGCCCCCCCCCCACCATTTTTAGATGTAGAAAAAGCATTTTTTCTATAACCTCTTCCGATGAAAAAATGCTTTTAAAAGTAAAAAAAAAAAAGCCTCTGATGATCACATGGCTCAGCTGGGATCATCAGAGACTTTTCAAAGCATTTTTTTCTGCAACCTCTTGGCTGAAGAGGCGGTAAAAAAAAATGCTTTGAAAAGTCTCTGACGATCCCAGCTGAGTTTCTGATCGGCAGAGAGATTTTTCAAAGCATTAGAAAAAATGCTTTGAAAAGTTAAAAAAAAAAAAAGAAGTTGGCCACGCCCACCCAGTCACATTACCCCCCCCCAAGCCACGCCCACAGAACCGGTAGTAACAGATTTTACACCCCTGTTCTGCACATGCGCAGAAGCGCCACACGCTCATGCTACCGATAGCAAACCGGTAGTACCAGGATTTGAAACCCACTACTGCCTTATTTAGAAAATATCATACCTCTTCATAGTTGAAGATTCCTAACTGAAGACTGACCATAGTCTCAGCAGAATCAAAGAGAGTCTTGTATGAATTCAGTTTCCAGCCATATATTAGATTTGTCTGCATTTAAAACAAACCAAAAAAATAATAATAATCTTAGATGCCAGGGATTTTATTTTTTTTCTCCATAATATCTACTGCTCATTTTTTTTTATTCTGACAGGAAGATATTCTGAGGAGACGGAATACGTTTGAGCCACTTTGATGGGAAACACTTCTGATTAATTGATGGTCAAGGCAAATATAACCCCATGGCGAACCTATGGCACACGGGCCACAGGTGGCACGCGGAGCCATATCAGTGGACATGCAAGCGTTGCCCTAGTTCAGCTCCGGTGCGCATCTGCATGCCGACCAGCTGATTTTCGGGCCTTACAGGCTCACCAGAAGTCAGAAAACAAGCTGTTTCCGGCCTCCGGGGGGGTGGGGAGGCCTGTTTTTCGCTCTCCCCAGGCTCCAGAGCTTTTCTAGGAGCCTCCCCATCCCCCCAGAGGCCCTCCGGAGGCTGGAAATGGCCCGTTTGCCTACTTCCGGTGGGACCGGAAGTCAGGAAACGGGACGTTTCCAGCATCCAGAGGGACTCCCGGGGGTGGGGGTGGAGAAGGCTATTTTCGCCCTCCCCAGGCTCCAAGAAAGCCTCTGGAGCCTGGGGAGGGCGAAAAACGGGCCTACCGGGCCCACCCTGCCATCACATACCAAAAGCGGGGGTCGTGCGGGGGAGTTGCAGGTGTATGCGCGTGGGGGGGCAGGATGCATTGAATTATGGGTGTGGCCATGTGTGCGACGCCCCCCACTTTTGGCACGTGACAGCAAAAACGTTCGCCATCACTGCCGTAGAATAAATAGTAGATAAAGTGTTTAACCAGCCTTCCCTCAGCTATTGAAGCTCCTCAGTGAACTTTGAGCCAGCTGCCCTGTCTTTAAGAGTACAAACAACCTCATAGTTGCAGGGGGAAAAAACATTTTTGGGGCTGGGGAATGCTACGTATGACATCTTGAGCTCCTGGAGGAAGGTCATGAAACTAATGAATGGATGAAATTAATGAATAATGAAAAAAAGAACTGTCAGCAGGCCGCTGAACAAGAAAGCCAAGTAAGATCGCTGCTGCCATTAAGCAGCTTACGCAGGCCCTCCTGTTGCTCAAATTTCATCCGGTATGGATAAAATTGAACAAACAGCGCAACGACTTGTCTCCAGAAGTTGTGGGCGCTCCATAACTGAAGGTTTTTCAAGAAGAGATTGCGCAGCCATCTGACTGGGATGGTGTAGGGCAGGGGTCGGCAACCTTAAACACTCAAAGAGCCACAAAGGTCCTAATCGGAAGCCCCCCATTCAATTCTGGAGTGAACCGAAAGTCCGGTTCCCCCACCATAGAGTCTCCTCCTAGCACGGCATCCTTTTTCCTCTACCTGTCCTAATGGAAAGCCCTATCAATTGTGGAGCCGACTGGCGATAGGGAGCCGCAGCAGAGGGATGAAAGGGACACCTGCGGCTCCAGAGCCGCGGGTTGCTGACCCCTGCCATAGATTAAAATGCTTGGAAAAACCTGGGCCTGGCTCTTTGCTTCAACCCTGGAGGCCATCTTTTTCTTTGGGTCTTCAGGGCTGCCACACTTAGTGCTGTGGGAAACTGAGAAGGGGGAATTACATAGAGCATAGTGGAGATAGTTAGCCATAATAACATTCCTTTCTATCACTTATTCTAGCTTTTAGATTCTTGGGTGTTATTATTTATTATCATTCGATCTTAACTGGTTTAAGTTCTTAACTTAACTTAATTGGGTTTTTATTGTATGTTTTTATCTGTTTATTTGTTTTTACCTGTGTTCGCCGCCCTGAGTCCTTTCGGGAGAAGGGCGGCATATAAATACTTGCAAATAAATAAATAAATAAATAAAATTTAATCATATCACATTTGGTTAAAAAAACAAAAAAAAAAAACTATTTTTGTCTATCCTAACTTCTAATCATGTCATCCACCTAAAAGGAAAAAAAAAGGGAAGAGATAATATCTCTCTAATATCCAGTTCGCTCAGGATTTGCGGTTTGGTGAAAAAGTGTCCGTTTTGTTCTAGAGTTCTCTGCTTTTATGAATAACCCATGTAGCAGATGCTACCTAAATTGAATAAACAAACATACCAGAAGGCCTGAGCCCAGCCTTCCGGACTACTCACAGCGATGGAATAAGCTAGGAACATGATGATAATCACGGTGGCAAATCCTGATATGTCCCCCCAGGCTCTCCGCAAGGTGGAGGTGATCATGTTCAACTTGGGGTTGAGTCTCAACAAATGCCAAAGTTTCACGGTGGAAAGGAGCACCAGGAACGCAATCAGGTAGCCCAAAACTGCATCCACCGTAGCGGTTTGATTGAAGCTCACAAACCTAAGAAGGAGATTCAGAGATTGTAATCAGCTGGCATGCAGCAGTGGGGAGGGAAGCCTTGGTGCCTTGCTTGTGGGAACTGCCATCCCAATCCATCGGTCAGAGCATGGAAACTGGAGGATTGAACCACGATTGGAGGAACCTAGGTTCAGCTTCTCTGTCAGTCACAAGCCACCTTAGATGATCCTGAGGGGTGGTGCTCATCTCTGTCTCCTAGAAGAGGAAGCCAGTGTTGTCCAAAGATGCTTTTGTGGTCATGTGGCCAGCATGACTATACACTTAAGGCAGACAATGTGTTACCTTCCTACCAAAGTGGTACCTATTTATCTACTCACATTTGCATGCTTTCCAACTGCAATGTTGTCAAAAGCTGAGGCGAGTAACAGGCGCTCGCTCTATCACACAGTGCTTGGGTCTCGAACTGCCAACCTTCAGGTCAACAAGCCCAGTATCTTAACCGCTCAGCCACTGCACCTCAAACTATCCTACATCTTTCTAATAAAAGAAAAACTCACTTGATTATTGACTTATGTTTGGGTCACCTACATAAGTGCTGCAAAGAAAAATTTCCCTGCCTTTACCTTAAAGACATTCTCATTCATCCTGCCTTCAATAACTAAATTCTCTGCAACCTCCCCAGTTTCTCGCTCTTCAATCAAATCATCATGGCAGACATTTGGAAATAGTTTCTCCGAGTTTTTTTTTTCCCCAGCCAGGAGGCGAGAATAGACAGGCAGTCCTGACCGTCTGTTAGACTTCGATGCTATCTCAAAATAAATGAATTTCCAAACTGCCAATCTTTAAGGAAATTTTCTCTTTATTCGAGTACAGCAACCGGATCATGGCTCGTGCGGTCAGGACTGACCTTTGCCCCCAATCCCTCCCTTTCCGATCCCCAATTCTCTGCTTCTCATTGGCTATCTTCCAAGTCACTCTCCTGACTTCTTTTCTCGTCAGTTCACAGGAATGTTTCCCCCCTCTTCATTTCCAAGGAGACCAAGTTTCAAAGGGATTTAGCAGGCAAAAGTTCAGGCTTTATCTCCCTTTTCTATGTCAGTGCTGAGACGCTGACACAAGGAGGATGCACATGGTAGAAAGACACCAGCAAACAATCAAAACAAAACAAAAATCACCAAGAAAAATCTTCTCTGCCACCTCTTTTGCAAAAGAAAGAAGCCAGATGAAATAGTTTAGCTCAGGGTGTCAAACTTGATTTCATTGAGGGCCGCATCAGAGTTGTGTTTGACTTCAGTGGGCCGGGGTGGGTATGGCCATGGTGGGCATGGCCACCTT
Organism: Pantherophis guttatus; assembly: GCF_059756535.1. Lineage (NCBI taxonomy): Eukaryota > Metazoa > Chordata > Lepidosauria > Squamata > Colubridae > Pantherophis > Pantherophis guttatus. The sequence continues at coordinate 18,660,622 of NC_142073.1, forward strand.
GATGTCACTTGTGTCGGGGTGCCTATGGCGGCCTGAGCACTCTGCCAGCGAAAATGGGCTCCCGAACTCCATTTTCGGCTGTGATAGCCTCCTGCAACTCTCTGCCAGCGAAAATGGAGCTTGGGAGGGCTGCTCGTGGCTCTCACAAACTCAGTTTTCATTGGCAGAGGCACCACAGGACAGTCCTTCGCTGTTTCCAGGGTGGCCCCATGGGGCAGATCTAAGCACCCCACAGGCCAGATTTGGCCACTAGGCCTTAAGTTTGACACCCCTGGTTTAGCTTGTGTGTATAAACCACATGCATACAAATGCTTATTGAATGAAAGTTGTAAATCATAACAATCTTGACTCTTAAAAGGAAAAGTCTTGCTATTAGCAAATTATCCTCTTTTCTATCTTTGGCGGGACAGTGTATTTAGAAAGCGCCAGTGCACCAAATCAAGTTTATTACAGTCAAAAGACCAGAGACTAGAACAAATAAATGCCAGAGCATCAAACATACTCATCCTTATGTTCCTGGTAGTAACAGATGTCTCTTAAGCCCAAGATCATCCGCCGAACAAAAACAGACAGGGCACTCCAGCTGATCAAGATGATGGCCAACTCCAGGAGGTTCCATTTGCTGTGGAAGTAATTCCATTTCAGAGCCCGCAGGATTTTTCCCTGTTGGAACAAGATATTCAGTTTTCGGTAGTACAATCTGTGAGCAGTGGGGAGAAAAGGCAGCATTTACTGTATATAACTCACTAGAGTGCAATGCAGTTTCATTTAGATGATTGCAGACAAGTGCGGATGTCTTGATCAATTTTATTTATACACTAGGCAACCCATGGCCAGTTGAATCATTGTTTCAGAGATATTTCTTTACCTAAACAGACAAAGAGGCAGGCAAAAAAAAGCAGAAGGGGAAGGAGTAACTTCTGACTTCCTGCTGGCTTCCCCACTAACTTTCCATGTAGGAAGCTGGCAGGGAATGTCAGAAATGACCATAGCTGATCTCGGCAGCACTGAATCAGCCACAAATTTCAATTCCATGGGAGTCATGAATGCCAGATTTGGGGCAGATTGTGTAAGTTGGCTCATTCGAAGTACATTGATTCAAAAGCTGTTGTCCGCGATGTTTTGAAGCAGACCTGAGATTTTTAGTACACCTAGATGTTATCTTCATTTTTTGCAAACAGAAACGATTATCATGCCGTTTTTGCAAAACAGTTAAAGGGCTGGGACTAGATGAGAAGATAGATGGGGAATACAAGCACAGCTTGTGACAACTGGCAACCAGGAAACCACATTCGTCCTTTGCCAGATAGCCCTGAATTTAAATCCATGACTATTTATCAGTTCAAATTCTTAGCTCAGATCTTCTTTAGATGAGTATGCTATGATGCCTGTTGAATATGCAAGTAGGAGAGAGTCTTACATCAGCCTTCACTCATTGGTTCATTTTCCTGCTGGTGGGAAAATGAACAAGTGTCAGTGGCTGACAGGCTGGACAGCTCCCGGTAAAAGGAGCTGCAGCCTCGCGCAGTTCTCAGTTCGCAGTTAGTTTGTTGTTGTTCCCTGTTGCCTACAATAAATGGTTGTTTTACTTCACTACGATCATCCTGCCTCTCTTTTCGTGTCCGGACTTAACAATGCCGTTGTAGAAGAAGCCCTGCATAGTGATATCACTGCACATGACCAGATGTCGCAAAAGCACATCTTATCTCTTGCTTGCTGGCAAAAATCTGACCAGCCAATCCATTCGGCTTGTTTTCTGCCCATAATTGGCAAATACCAGCCAAGATTGATTTATTTATTTATTTATTTATTTATTTATTTATTTATTTATTTATTTATTTATTTATTTATTTATTTATTCAATTTCTATACCGCCCTTCTCCTGAAGGACTCAGGGTGGTGAACAGTTAAAATAACATACATATAAAATGTGAATATAAGATGATTAAGCCAATTTGGTTCATTGGTTAAGAATTTGCAGCATAAAGATTTAGAACAATTAGAAGAGATTTATGCCAGCCCGGCTTGGTGAAATAGAAAGGTCTTAAGTGCACAACGGAAAGTACGAAGATCTGGGATCATTCGTATCCCTGGGGGTAACCTGTTCCAAAGGGTAGGTGCCCCCACAGAAAAGGCTCTTTCTCTGGGAAGTCGACCAGTCGACATTGCTTTAGTGATGGCACCCTGAGGAGACCCACCCTGTGGGAGCGTGCTGGTTGGTGGGAGGTTATTGGTTGCAGAAGGTGGTCTCGTAAGTACCCAGGTCCTGAGCCATGGAGCACTTTAAAGGTAAGAACCAACACCTTGAAGCGCACTCGGAAGACCACCGGGAGCCAGTGCAGCTCACGTAGGAGAGGTGTTACATGTGAGCACCATGTCGCTCCCAATATCACCCGCGCAGCTGCATTCTGGACCAGTTGGAGCCTCCGCGTGCACCTCAAGGGGAGCCCCATGTAGAGAGCATTACAGTAGTCCAGACGGGAAGTGATGAGGGCATGAGTGACTGTGCGTAAGGAGTCCCGATCTAGAAAGGGTCGTAACTGGCGAATCAGGCGAACCTGATAGAAAGCTCCCCTGGCCACGGCTGTCATATGCTCTTCTAAAGACAGCCGCGTGTCCAGGAGGACACCCAAGATCAGACTGGCTACAGCTTGTTTTCCTTGCAAAGTATCATTAATTAATGGATTGCCATCGTACCTCTGCTTGAATTTTTTAATAACTTTTTTGGAAATTAGTTTGTGCCCATTGGCTTTCCTCTCTGTACACTAGACACCCAGGATCTGGAACTGGTCAGTTTGATAATAAAACAATTTGCAGGCCTTCTATTCAACTCAGCAGAGTTCTTCTTACCTGTTCCACCATGTAGTAGATAACAAAGAGAAAATAAATTATTTCTGCTGCAACAACAAAGATATGCAGACCATCGGTGTATGGATAAAGGCGGATACTTTGCAATTCTGCCCGTGGGAAAAAAGCTCCTAAAAAAAAATCAAAGCAGGAGTTAGTTGCACAGAAATATTTCTTATCTGTAAACAATGGCAAGAGCTGGAAAGCTGGATTAAAATCTCTTTATTGATGCATAAACATATCCCACAGATACAAGTTGAGAAGCTCCTTATAAAGATTGGGAATCACTTTATATGCCGTTCAAACATACTGTGTTTGAAATGTGTTCTTTCATTGGTTAGCATCAATTGACTCATCTGTCATCTAGTAAACATGCTCAGTAGCTCTGTATGTACTATGTAACATTTCACATTATCCCATAATATTCTTAGCTTGATCTTGTTAATACCCAATTGCATATTCAATAGGTGTGGTTCCCATATTAGAATGAGTTTTAAAGTTTTCAACTTTGGGAGAAATTCTGGTCTCCGGCCAGTTTGAACCAGTTCTTATCCAAATGTCACATTCTTGCTTCTTTCTTCAAAGAACTAGAAACATGAATCAAAAGCACTTGTAGTTACTGAAAATATTATTCCAAGTGGCCTCCCTTGCCTGCTTCATCATATTTTGTCCTTTAGGATGGAGAATTTACATGGCTACAGCTAACTTCCACGCCCTTTGCAGCTGACCAAACAAACAAATCAAACCTAACTCTCAGATATACTGTTTATAATCTTTTTGGACTGTTGTCTTCTGGCAGAAGATACAGAACAATTAAAACTCAGACCACACATTTTCTGAATACCGTATTTTTTGGAGTATAAGACACACCTTTTTCCCCCCTAAAAGGGGGTGAAAATTTAGGTGAGTCTTATACACCGAATATAGCCCTGCCCACCCACTGGCCCCCACCCTTTTGCCTGTGCCTCGCAGCAGTTACCTCCTTGCAAGCAAACAGCAAGAAAAAACAGCTCCCTTCAGCTTCAGCACAGCTTAATTAGCACAAGTTGATTGGATCGGCCTTTCGACTCTCAGCTGATTTGCTCTCAGCTGTTTTGCACAGGGCTCTGCTGATTGCTGCAAGGAGGTAAATTGCTGGAGCAGATTTTTTTTTCCCTTGTGCTAATCAAGCTATGCTGAAAACGAAAATGAAAGTAAAGCAGGCTGTTTGCTGTTTGCTGCAACAAGGCAAAATTGCTCAGAGGAAGAGGCAGAGGGAGATTTCTTTTTCTTCTTTTCTTTACCAAAAAAGGTAGGTGCGTCTTATACTCTGGAAAATACAGTAGTTTTTATCCCAGAGCTATAGTTGCACTCAACAATGAACTAAAGGGCCACCATCAGTGAGCTGTTGGACAGCATTACTTGGTCTGTTGTGTAGATGTTTGGGTGGTTTAGGGGTGGGGAATTTGTGGTGGGTGGGAGTGTGTTTGGGGATTGTTATGTGTGTTGGACCTGGTCTTTGGGTGTTAAGTGAATTTTGTTGTATGGGTATACTGTGTATACACGTACAATGACAATAAAGTTATTATTATTATTATTACAACTCTTTCTTTAGCTGCCCCCCCTCCTGAAACTGCAGTATTTTTTTTAAAGGTGTGATGACATGCCATAGCAATGACAACTCAGAGGGAATTCCCCAGCTGCCTTAGCAGCTATTTAAAAAAAAATGTGTCTACTCCTTGTGGGATTCAAAGCAAGGATATGAGAACTCACAATGAGCTGAAGTGTTAGAAAATAAAAAGTGGCATCCAGGCTGTTTGGTTTCTGCACGAGGTTGATTAAAGTATCAAAGTATCAAAGCATGCATTTTGGGGTGAATGTACATCATTCCTTTAGTCTTAAGAGGCTTATTCTACCATTTTGCTAGAGTTGGAAACCATTTCATTGAACCTGCAAACCGTGGTTTGTATGTGTTGCAATCTGGCAGCATTAGGAGGTCTCCTAAATTATCGCATGAGCTATGTAGATTCTGGTCTAAGACCTCCAGCTCTCACCTAAGGCGTTGGTTTCGAACATCAGGCTCACAATGCAGAACAGGTTCACATTTGCATTGTAGACGGTGAACTCGACAAACACAGCTCTCGTAAAGCTATCCAGCCAGGTGTTATCGAACAAGTATTGGAGAATTCTGGCAAGGTATAAATCAATGAACGAACAATTAGTTGCTCCTATGACATCGAGACCTTACTCATGTTAAGACTTGACCATGTGGGGCAAGAATTAGCAATGCCCAATCCAAGGCACATCCAAACCCTTCCCCCAGTAATTCCATAAATACATTCTATCCAGCCCATTCATGGTTCTTTTACCCAGTTAAGGCCGCAGAATTTATTTTTTATGATTTATTTAGAAGACTGATTGATTTTTTTTTTTACAAAAAAATCAATTGTATACATTTTCCTGTCTGCACACAGATCTACAGTACCCAGTTTGGGACAGCTGCATAAAAAACTCAGAAAAATAACAGTAAGCAATTACTATGCCTGACTGCTTTTTAGAAGGCCAGATCCTGAAGATGAAACTCAAATACTTTGGCCACCTAATGAGGAGGAAGGAGAAGAGCCGAATGCTGGGAAAGATTCTCACTGGAGAAGAGCCGAATGCTGGGAAAGATTGAGGGCAAAAGAAGAAGGGGACGGCAGAGAACAAGGTGGCTGGATGGAGTCACTGAAGCAGTTGGCGTGAGCTTAAATGGACTCCAGAGGACAGGAAGGCCTGGAGGAACATTGTCCATGGGGTCGCGATGGGTCGGACATGACTTCGCAACTAACAACAACATGCCTCTCAGCCTACTCTAAATGTGAGAGACAAATACCCAATGTCCAGGGGTGAAATGCTTCCGGTTTGGACCACATCGCCCGATCCGGTAGTGATTGTGGCAGGTGGTTCGAAGAACCGGGAGCAAAAATCCCTGCGCCCCCCCCCCATGCCCAGCTGAGCCATGCGATCATCGAAGGCTTTTTTTTTTTAATTTTAAAAGCATTTTTTCTACAACCTCTTCGGCCGAAAAAATGCTTTTAAAAGTAAGGGAAAAAAGCCTCTGATGATCGCGCGGCTCAGCTGGGATCGTCAGAGCCTTTTAAAAGCATTTTCCCACAACCTCTTCAGCTGAAGAGGTTGCTAAAAAAATGCTTTTAAAAGTAAAAAAAAAAAAAAAGTTGGCCACGCCCACCCAGTCACATTACCCCACCAAGCCACGCCCACAGAACTGGTAGTAATCAATTTTACATTTCACCACTGCCAATGTCCAATATTTCTCAGATTTTGACTGCTTCCAGGTGTGAGAACTTCAGTTCCCCAAATACTCAGTAATGACTACTCTGGCAGGGGAATTCTGGGAGTTGAAGTCCCACACATCTTAAAAAGTTACCAAATTTGATAATGCTCAAAATGAGTTAAACAAAAGCAAATAAACTCCGAGATTACTAACCTGCTCATTTTAAAAGCAACTGCCAAGTGAGTCCTTTTAGTCAACATGTTTAAATCAATCGATCTGATTTAGTTGGTTAAACTTTGCCATTTAGGTCAAAAGAGAGGCAGTTGTAGCCTCGGTGATGCAGAGATATGGATTTGAATAAAAAAAGATGATTTAGCGCACACTTGTGCCTGATTCTGGAGACAAAGTCTGGGTTTGTGCAGCACTAAGAGAAGATCGGCCCAAGCAAGAAGATAAAAACGTTTCAGAAAAGCTGTTTTTGGAACAATAGTGGATCAAGTATCTAAGCTTATGTTACTCAAATACAGATATAGTTAACTACTGAAGCTATAGTAAAGTAGTATGTTTTGATGAAGATATTATGGTTTTATTTGAAAGCCAGTGTAGTCTACTGGTTGAAGTGCTGGACTAGAGATTCGAGCAACCAGGTTCGAGATCTCCCTTAGACCTGGAAGCCATCTGGGTGATCTTGGACCAGCTATGCCCTTCTTAGCCCAAATCAGCATTGGGCCTTGTGACAATAACCCCTTTGCTGGATCATGCACTTTCTGCAAGAAGTCGCCCTCATGCATAAAGAAAAGGATTTACCAATGAATAAAAAAAAAATGGGATAAAAATCTAGAATAGCGACATTTGAACCAGTGGGATGTGACAGCGATAGAAGGAAGATGTCAGAAGCTACAGCCCTAGTATGGAAAGAACCATAAATGTACATTCACTGCCAATTCATCCTTTCCCCTTCAAATCCAGATCGCTGCTTTGCCCTTAAGAACCACGGAGCCAACCCAAACTCACGTTACAGCAAGAGGTTACCTGGAGGCATTGGTGGAATCCATCCCGAGGTGAACAATGTAGCCTCCGCCTCTGTAAACAGCCAGTTTGCCCCAGATGGGATGTCCCCTCAGCCTTGCCTGGCTCTGATATTGCCAAGCCGAATAGAACTCTGAAGAGTTGTCCAAGGAAGAAGAGCCGTTCCAGTTGATGCCATAATCTCCCATGTCCTCGGTGTCAAAGGAATAGGCGGCGTGACACTCTCTGACCGTCCTATCTAAGCTCGGATCAATGGGGCAGGAGTTGCCCTTGACCCTCACTTGCCGAATCCGAGCACTTCCCACCAGTTTGGAGTTGCCATCTGTGATGAAACCTTGGGAGGATTTGAGAAGGAAGGAGGGTTTGAATATGCCATTCAGTCCAGTGGTGGGTTGCCCCCGGTTCGGACCGGTTCGCAAGAACCAGTAGTAAAATCGGCAGGAGGCCCCGCCCATCGCCCCGGATGTCATCATCAGAGATCTGCGCATGTGCAGAAGGAAGGCACACATGCGCACGATCCCATTGCAAACCGGTAGTAAAGGTAAGTAGAACCCACCCCTGATTCAGCTCCTACGCACTTGCAGAGCTTCAAAGTAATTTTCTTTCTTGTCAGTTCCTTTATCTTAAAACCAAGGACTGAAAACATTCAGTGGTGGGTTTCTACCGGTTCTACCCAGTTCGGGCAAACCGGAAGCATCCGTGCATGCACAGACATGGCGCATGCACTCACATTTGCGAACCGGTAGCAAAAGTAAATGAAACCCAGTACTGGAAAACATGGTTCATGATTTCCCCAATTGTATGTGGAGATAATACGGTGTGTGTCTGTGGATCCGTGTATGCCTCTGTGTGTTTTTCTGAAATCTTGCAAACTCATCGAATTTCAGAAGATGTGGGTGTTCTTGCATAAGATCATTGAAGCCCTTGGGAATGAAATCCCCCAAATCTTCTGAGATCTGTCTGATGATTTCTCAAGGCTTAGGTTGTTTGGCTGCTTGTAGAAACTATTCTAGATATCCCAGGATTTATGGGTACAAAAAGGCTGCTGATTTCCAGTTCAGCCAAAGCAAGTTAGACAAACAACTATTAATTGAACTCAGTTATTAGAGTTTGAACCGCATTTTGGCCCTTTAAATGTATTTTGGCTCCCTCCCTCCCTCCCTCCCTCCCTTCCTTCCTTCCTTCCTTCCTTCCTTCCTTCCTTCCTTCCTTCCTTCCTTCCTTCCTTCCTTCCTTCCTCCATTATTGAATGATAATTCCCAGCACCCCAAAAGTTTGGTGATGTGTAGCATAAGCACTGTAGCATAAACAATGAGTTACCCTACCAACAAAAAGTATCTGCAAAATAATTCAAGACACCCTTACTACTAAAGAGTCCTGCCTCCTTGCTGTATATTATATGATGATGGTTAGAGAGAAAATCCATTTAAAGGTACATGAAGATAAAGGTTGGTGCAGTGGTTAAGGCACCCGGCTAGAAACTGGGTGATGGTGAGTTCTAGTCGTGCCTTAGGTATAAAAGCTGGCTGGGTGACTTTGGCCCAATCGCTCTCAGCCCAAATTCATTTCACAGGGTTATTGATGTGGAGAAAATAGGAGGAGGAAGATATGGATATGTAGGAAAGATGTGGATATGTAGGAAAGGAAAGGCAGGATATAAATGAACAAATAATTCAGTTATTATAAATTTTGTAACTCCAACCCATTCATCTCAATATATCTTCTTAACGAAGAACTCTGTGAGAGTGATACTACATTCAGTTTGGTTTGAGATAGTTGCGCCATACCTTCATACGGCCCGTATAAATTGCCGATTAAGACGGTTCTTGCCCACTTGAAGAAGTCCTGGTAACTTAAAACCTCTTCAAATCCTTCTGTGAAACTGTTCTCAATATGCTTGTTAAGATAATAGGAGTTTGGATCACGCTGTCCGTAGGCAACCAAGAGCAACATCCATAAGAATCCCAAGTAGGCTGAGGAAAAGATGCCAAGCATGGAAAACAAGTTATATTGTCACTGTTCTGCCCCAGCTACAGACCCCAAAGAACGCAGCACACACAAAGTCTGTACAAACCTTAGTTTACTAAATTAAATCAGTCTTTTTCAAATAAAAGCTGTTAATTAACTTTCTTAACAGCCTACAAGAATCCAAAGAATAAATAATCGTAATTTTACTATACTTGGCAGAAAGCCCAGAAGCAATTTGCAGGAAACAGATAAGAGAACTAAGATCAGGACACAAAGAAGAGTGAACGAAGTTTTCCCTGCAAATTGCCTCAGTCATCGTCCTTCCTTAAATAGGCTAAGGGAGTGGCCAATTAGCCCCAAGCCTTACTCTCAAGGAGACCTCCTCCTGAGGAGCCACTCCTGCCTTTTGGCAGCTCTGCGCGCCCGTGCATCGAGAAGAGGCTCCTCCTCTTCGTCCTCTTCACTTATGGGAGCTTCTGGAGGTTCTGAAGGCCTCTGGCACCACATCGTCTCTAGCCTCCTCATTGTCTGACTCAAGTGCCAGCTGCACAGGATGCTGGTGCAGCACCACACCAGCCTCCTCGCTGTCGGAATCAACTACTAGCTGCACAGGCCGCTGACGGGCCACAACAGTCACAGACTGATGCTGGGAGAACCATTTCTATGATTTTTATCACGGTGTAGTTGCCTAAGACTTGCTAACGCATTCAAATCAGGGATTCTGACCAATTTTACTTCCTAATCTTTTTTTTTTCTATTTTTCTATTATTTTTATTATTCATTTTCCTTTGTTATAACGTTTCCATTTCTGCAACGGCAGTGTGCTGTCTGTACCAACTCTCTTTTGAGTACACATAATTTTTTACACACCATAATTATAACCATTATTCTCATAATACTGACAATATAATCTTCCCTTCTAATTGCCCTATACAATTTAATCTATAATCAACTATAATCCAGTGATAATATTGTTTATGGTATTATTGCTTATATATATATATATGTTTGTGTGTCTTTGCTTTTATTTTATTAATCATCCTTAATTATAAATTACTAACTTCTGCTTCTATTTTCTAATCATTTATAAAATAGGTCCCAAGTTAAATAGTACTCTGTTTCCTCTTTATCCTTAATTTTCATTGTTAACCTGTCCATTTCAGCACAGTCTAATATTTTCTTTATTACATTTTCATCTATGGGTATATTTTCATTTTTCCAATTTTGTGCCTACATAATTCTTGCTGCTGTTATCACATGTAATATTAAATATGTAATTCTTTTATTATATTTTCCCGGTAATATACCTATTAAAAGCTAAATGTAAAGGTTCCCCTCGCACATATGTGCTAGTCGTTCCTGACTCTAGGGGGCGGTGCTCATCTCCATTTCAAAGCCGAAGAGCCAGCGCTGTCTGAAGACGTCTCCGTGGTCATGTGGCCGGCATGACTAAATGCCAAAGGCGCATGGAACGCTGTAACCTTCCCACCAAAGGTGGTCCCTATTTTTCTACTTGCATTTTTTACGTGCTTTCGAACTGCTAGGTTGGCAGAAGCTGGGAAAGGTAACGGGAGCTCATCCCGTTACGCGGTACTAGGGATTCGAACCGCTAAACTGCTGACCTTTTGATCGACAAGCTTAGCGTCTTAGCCACTGCATCCCTAATATACCTATTACTTTCTAATTTACTTCCTAATCTTTTATGCACCCTCCGACACCCCAAACACTTGGCCAACCAGATGTCAAAGATAGTTCAGGAGATGGCCAGATTGAACCCGAGGGAGGAGTCAAGCATGTCTTTAGTTTGGAGTCCCTTCACGCTCACAAACAATCTAAGTCCAACCCTCCTTGAATTCCTTTGTCTCTTATCTACCACCAATTTGACTCGACTGTCAGAGTCTTGTAGAGAGCTAGCATGGATTAACCTTGTACTCATTTGAATAACCTTGGTTCCTGATTTCTTGTGCCTGACAGTTAGACAGCAAATAGAATCACAGCTCCTGATGGGAATTTTCAAAATAAATGGGAAATTAAGCGGATGGCATACAAGAGGCCAAAGGCTTGCTAGCCTTACAAAGTCAAGCTTCAGTCTGTAGCTTCCTTTCCTCCACCAGTTTTTCAGAATACAGGCACAAAACATACCCAATATTTCCCGAATTAGGGCAAAAGCTTTCTGCTCCTTGATGTGGTCCATCTTCATTTTCTCAATGTCAGTAGCAGGAGGAGGCTGGTAGATGTTATTTCCACTATCTCTGCGCGCCCCAAAGATAGGAGTTGGATCACCTGCCCCACAAAACGACCAAACAGGACTATTAACCGTTATAAAATATACTAGTTGGGGCCATGAAGTTTATTTTAAAAAGCCCTATATATAAATAGCGTATGTAGACACGGAGAGACATCCAGTCACAGGATTCTTGAAGGGCAAACTTTGCAATTTCACTTAATAGTATTGAATAGAATGGAATTTTGGAATAGAGTTGGAAGGGACCTTGGAGGTCTTCTAGTCCAGCCCCCTACTCAAGCAGGAGACCCTATACTATTTCAGACAAATGGTTATCCAATCTCTTCTTAAAAACCTCCAGTGATGGAGCGCCCATAATTTCTGAAGGCAATTTGTTCCACTGGTTAATTTTTCTCACTGTTAGGCAGTTTCTCCTTAATTCCAGGTTGTTTCCCTCCTTGGTTACTTCCAATCCATTGTTTCTTATCCTGCCTTCTGATGCTTTGGAAAATAAGTTGACCCCCTCTTCTTTATCATATCAAAACTTACCAAAAAGTATATCAAAACTTTACATGTATTGATAATTACAGACTTCATTCATTTCAGTTACTAAACCGAATGGAACTATTTTCCCGTAAATATGTAGATTATTCATAAATATACAGTACATACAATGGAATAATTTCTACTTAACGCAGCAGGGTTTATCATCAAAATGTACAAGATATTCTTTTGAACTAATACATCATTGACCTGGATCTCTAATATTTGAAACAATATTAATCAACCACTGATTTTAATTCTTCTTCTCTTTGACTGCCTAATTGTTTGGAGCCAAGTGCTTCCTTTGATGCCCGTATTTGGTGCTGAATTCAGTTTGCATGCAGCTTGTTTTATGCTCTTATTGAAAAGGACAGCAGTATTAAAATACACGTTCATAGGAGAGTTCAAAGCTCAACAGAAAAGCTCAATGTTTAGATATGCGAAATAATGAGACTTACCGAATGCTCAGATTACAGGCCAAAAAAACAAGAGAGAAGAAAGATAGATAGCTAGATAGAAAAATAGATACCAAGCAAAACAAGTAATCCTGCGCTCGTCATGGCTATCAAAAGGGATAAGAAGAGAGAAAACGTCCAATTTAAGAGGAGATAAAAATAGATAATCAGGAAGAAAAGAGGCCTAAATGGTGCAGTACTTGCTCTTCAAAGACATGAGGAGAACTGGCATATGTCCAAGATGGTTGTAAATGTACTCATTTTCTAATGAAACCAAAGTTTTAAAAAAAACCCAGCTTCTCGTGGAAAAAGAGACTTTCCAGAATCATATTTTTAGGATGTGCTCACCCAAGGAATAATCTTAGTCTTAGAATAATTGTTGTGGTACTAAGGTTGGAAGAGATCTTTAGTAAGTTTTCATCTGGCTGCGAACTGATTTAATTACATCTTTTTGATGCACTGTTTAAACTCAGTTATCCTTTCCATGTGGGCTCTGTGGAAGTTTGCGCTAACCCCATAATATGGACATGGGGGAAACTCTGCACAAAGACATGTTTATTCATGCATTTAATATGTGATTATTCATTCTGGTAAGAAATGGTTGAAAACTGCACAGATACAAAAATTCAAACAGAAGTGTTGGGTGCAGTATTTGGAGAACCATACAAGAGAATTTGTAACAATTTTGTGCTTTTTTAAAAAAAATCTGTTTCCATTGTTCAGTGTGACAGCCAAATCAGTAAATGGAATAATGAAAAAACGAAGGACTCAAAATTGATAAATTTAGAAAAATGAGATGATAGAAGCTAAAACTGACGGAATCGTCCTTTCTATCCAGCTGTTTACCACTACTGGGGAAAAAATGGGACAAATCTCACTTAACAACTGTCTCACTTAGCAACAGAAGTTTTGGGTTCAATTGTGGTTGTAAGCCAAGGATTACCCTTACTAAACTAGAATTTCCAGCATCCCTCACCAGGGCCTGCTATAGTCAGCTCAACCTGGAAAGACACAGATACTCTGCTCCAGATCTCAATGAATTAAATAGATTACCTGTGACCGACAAAGGACCGTGAATATGTGTGTTCTCCTCGTCTTCCTGTTCCACCTTTTTCAGAACCAGAGCAAAGAAAGCAGCAAACCCAAGAACCTAGAAAAAAGCAGTACATACACAACTTTGACTGAGATGCTTGGGCCTGTTCTGACCTAGGCTTCCTGAGAAAGCATATATCACAATCTTAGTCCCTTTTATTGAGAGGCTGTGAATTATGGTCATTCACAGCCCGTAACGATTCACAAACAGCCTGTGAAGATTCCGACAGACGTCTGCTCAAGTGGACACCGTCTTTCAGGGTAATGTTGATAAGCACCCACCTTCATCTCCCTTGAAATGCTGCCAGAGACCTAATTGTCCATTAGTTTTGCAAGGCCAAATGGAGCACAGAATCTGTGACTCTGAGACCTCTGCTTCAGTCCCCTCCTTCCTAGCACCTGCAGGGATGTCCTTGGTTCCCAAGAGAAAGTATTTTGTTTTAACTACAACACACCAACTATCTCTATTCCCCCCCTCCCCATCCCTTTTCTCCAGGATGTCAGCAATGGCCTCCGTCAGGCCAGCTTCAGGGTTGGCAGCAACTTTCAAATCAAATTGCATCGTCTTAACTAGGGTTGGAGCCATGTCATACTTCACAGAGGAGACATAGTTGTCCATAAGAGAAAAAAAAAGAGATACCTTTAATGGCTGGGTGATGAAGAGGCTCTCAAAGAAAGAGATGGCCATAGAAATCAGCCACTTGATGGAGTTATCTTTGCCATAATGCAGTCCATACAGCATGGTGAAGAAACCAGAGACTCCGCTGGTCAGGACCACCAAAAACCAGCCGACAAACACGAACCACCAAGGTAAACCTTTAGGTGTCAATTCTTTCTTGTTATCTCCAGGAAGGCTTGGAGTTGGTGAGTTCCTAGAGTAATAAAGAAATGGGTAGCACCAGGGCTGAGCACGGTTTGCAAGCAATCAAATCCAGACGTTGAAAAAAGTAGAGAAGGAACAAAAAATAGAGAAGAACAAAAAATAGAGAAGGAGCTGAGCCAGAAGGAAGGAAGGCAGACCAAGGAGAAGATTATTGTATAATGAGAACTTGGCTAACAGTAACAGAGTTGGAAGGGAGCTTGGAGGTCATCTAGCCCAACCCTCTGCTCATGCAGGAGACCTGTACTAGGGATTTGAACCACCGAACTGCCGACCTTTCTGATCGACAAGCTCAGCATCTTAGCCACTTGAGCCACCTAGTCAGGCTTGAACTTCAGCCGTTCCTCTCTATTGTTCTTATGGATGAGTCTGATGTGAAGCAGCGTTCTATGGTACTTCAAGGACCAGTTATTGGTTTTATTGAGCCACGGTGGCGCAGTGGTTAGAGCCGCTGTGGCGCAGTGGTTAGAGTGCAGTCCTGCAGGCTATTTCTGCTGATCACTGGCTGCCAGCAGTTTGGCAGTTCGAATCTCACCAGGCTCAAGGTTGACTCAGCCTTCCCATCCTTCCAAGGTGGGTAAAATGAGAACCCAGATTGTTGGGGCAAGGGGCTGACTCTGTAAACCGCTTAGAGAGGGCTGTAAAGCACTGTGAAGTGGTATATAAGTCTTAGTGCTATTGCTATTTATTAGATGTGTATTCCACATTTTTATTTAGGTTGTCAAGGATTTTTTTTTTTACATTTGTCCAGTAACAACTCTGGAAGTAGGCTGAACTAAGAAGAGGCAACTGGCTCAAAGTCCTCCAGGAAGTTTTCATGGCTGTTGGGGGGGAGGGGCATCAGAAGCTGGGTCTCCCTCTTCTTCATCCAGCATCTCTGCTGCTAAAGCCACTCTGGCTCTTTTATGCGATTTCCTATGAACCAGGAGCCGTGCTAAAATTCTGGATGGAAGTGGCCTGTTTTTACCTTTCGCTGTCAGGCATCGCAGAGCAGAGCTGACTTTCCAAAAAGCATTTCATGTGCTGAACCTGTCGAACTGCCTGGGTGTAGCTCTGCGGGTCCTGGAAGCGATGAGGTCCCAGCAGCTCCAGTTCAAGCTCCACGTGCTGCAGCTGCGCATGGAGGCAACGCTTGTAATCCCGATGCTTCAGCCTTTCCCCCATCCCTCTCTCTGGCGTTGGGGTCCGTCTCTTTTCTGAGGGAGGGAGGAAAGAGGCAGGGGGAGAAGGAAGGAAGGAAAGAAGGAAGGAAGGAAGGAAGGAAGGAAGGAAGGAAGGAAGGAAGGAAGGAAGGAAGGAAGGAAGGAAGGAAGGAAATAATGTAGATATATATGTCAGATGAGAGAAGGAGGGAAGAGGAGGAGAGGAGAGGAGGAAGGAAGGGAGGGAGGAAGGGAGGGAGAAAGGAAGGAAGGAAATAATGTAGATATATATGTCAGATGAGAGAAGGAGGGAAGAGGAGGAGAGGAGGAAGGAAGGAAAGAAGGAAGGAAGGAAGGAAGGAAGGAAGGAAGGAAGGAAGGAAGGAAGGAAGGAAGGAAGGAAGGAAGGAAATAATGTAGATATATATGTCAGACAAGAGAAGGAGGGAAGAAGAGAGGAGAAGGAGGGAGGGAGGGAAGGAAGGAAGATATATATGTCAGACAAGGGAAGGAGGGGAGAGGAGGAAGGAAGGAAGGAAATAATGTAGATATATATGTCAGATGAGAGAAGGAGGGAAGAAGAGAGGAGAAGGAGGGAGGGATGGAAGGAAGGAAGGAAGATATATATGTCAGATGAGGGAAGGAGGGGAGAGGAGGAGAGGAGGAGAGGAAAAAGGAAGGAAGGAAGGAAGAAAGGAAGGAAGGAAGGAAGGAAGGAAGGAAGGAAGGAAGGAAATAATGTAGATATATATGTCAGATGAGAGAAGGAGGGGAGAGGAGGAGAGGAGGAAGGAAGGAAGGAAGATATATATGTCAGATGAGGGCAAGAGGGAAGAGGTGAGGCAGGCAGGCAGGAAGGAAGGAAGGAAAGAAATGTAGATATATATGTCAGGGGAGGGAAGGAGGGAGGAAGGAAGGAAGTTATTTGAGAATTATAAAAACCATATCACTGTTCTGAAATTCTATATAAAATGTGCTCAGGGACAAACTTAAATTTTGCATCCAACACGTATAATATGGTCCAGAAGTGTGAAAATCTCAATTCATTGAGAGAGAGGAGATAGTGCTAAAAGTCATTTTAAACACACCTGCCTGTGAGACAAGCGGGAAGAATAACCAGCTTAATTATCACCACAACGGAAGGAGATTTTAACTGGCTAATTAAGATTCCGTTTTGAGAGGTCACCCTCTCCTTCACTTGTGGGAATCCTGCCACGTATGACTTACCTTCTAGATCCACCAGCCCGAGGCTAATGATAATTGGGTCATCTTTCTTTTTGCTCTCATCGTAAAATTCCTCCCCCACCCTGTTCTGCTGACAGATGATGTCCTCCACCAAGGCCAGCAGCTTGTTGATATCAGTCGATTTACTGAAATCTGGATCCGAGGAAGGTAAAGGGGCCTTTAGGGTTTTGAACAGGGAATTGGCAATCCGCCTAATATCCTGGATAAAATTGTTAAAAGAATGGTAGTTAAAAAAAGAAAAAGAGTTTGGTCAGAATCATGGGGATGATGCTCCTTCCACACAGATAGCAAACCACACTTTTATTGTTGTCTTCTAAAGCAAGATTAGACCATTTATTCCGGATGAGAGCTTTGATCCTTCAGTGTTTGTGTTGGGAGGACTTCCTCCAGGAATAGAAGGCAGACAGGAGGAAAAATCCCAAAACTCTCCAAAATTCAATTTGTGAGGGGAAAAAAAGAAATCTAACTTTTTCCTAAAATTATTCAGGGGCTTAAAAAAAATATATCAATCTTTCAGAAGGGCAATCTTTCTAAAACCACAGTTTTCCTGGGCCAAAGGAGACCATCACATTTTGAGGTGGGAATGGAAATGGAAGATCAAGGAGTCACACAAGAGAAGGAGAAGACAAGGAGAAATGAAGGGTCTTGATGCTCTCTGAACTTGATTGTTTTTTGCAGGCGTTTCATTACCCAACTAGGTAATATCACTGATAATGCTACCTAGTTTGAATAATGAAACATCTGCAGGAAAACAACTAAGCTCAGAGTGTCAGTGAGTTCATGACTGGGGAGACATGGTAACAAGGTCAGCCAATGAATAGCCATAGCAACAGATCAGCCAATGGGAGCTGAAACAGTTTGGAGTCTGGGCGTGGCTTAGCTCTGAGGTCTGTCTGCTGAATTGAAACTGAAACTGTTCTCTCCTCTGCTTGTGTTTTGCTTGTAACTATTACCACCTTGGAAAATCTGCCATTGGTATTGTATATTTATTTCATGTGTTATTATGGATATGAAGAGAAGTTAATGAATCCTGCTGAATCAGTTACCTGTGTGTGCTTTTTGGATTTGATTTCTGTAACAAATACTGTCACAGGGAGCACTGAGAATCCTTCATTTCAACCCCGAGCTCTGTTGGTATAAGGAGAAATGGACAGCATCTCCATCCCAGATTGTCTAATCTGACCTAAGCAAAACTTATTCTCATGAAAATAATTTAGGGCCTTTTCCTGTTTTTTTTTTTTAATTAATGTATTAGATGTATAGCCTGCTTTCCCCCCCCCCCCCAGAAGCTCAAGAGACCATATATAGTGCTCTTTCTTTCAGTTTTTCTCCCCAAAATTCCGAAGGGCAGGTTGGGCTGAAAGAGGTTCATCAGGTGACTAGCCCAAAGTCACCTGATGAACTTCTATAGACAAGGTGGATTTGAACCTGGGTTTCAAAGGTCCTCATCTAATACCAAATTCCACTTTCCTCCAATGGAAAGAAATGCAAGTTGAAAAATGCAGAGAAAGAGCTACCTGAGACGCTGCCACTTAGAAATTGTGTCACTGGATCCAGATAGGCAACAGGGGCACAGGCAGGGGTGAAATCCAACAGGTTCTGACAGGTTCTGGAGAACCGGTAGTGGAAATTTTGAGTAGTTCAGAGAACCGGCAAATACCACCTCTGATTGGACCCAGAGTGGGGTGGGAATGGAGATTTTGTAATATCCTTCACCCAGGAGTGGGGAGGGAATGGAGATTTTGCAGTATCCTTCCCCTGCCATGCCTACCAAACCACACCCACCAAGCCACGCCCACCGAACCAGTGATAAAAACAACTGGATTTCACCACTGGGTATAGGAGGCTCCCCTAAATTTGACTATCTGAGTTATGGACTCTCTTGAGTTCTCTATGGTTGAGTGTCCATTGAGTTCAGCACTGTCTGCTCTGACTGGCAGAGATTTCCAGACAGAAGTCTTGCTCTTCAATAGCGCTGCCCTACTTTTGAGAAGACTATAAAACAGATGTCTAAGTTCTAATCGAGTCATATGGGCATTCAGCTTCTTGTTTCATTTGATTAAGTTATTATCATATTTGAACATCTAACAATAGGGAAAGATACTTGTGGGATGGATACCTTCCTGGGGTTGGGTACTTAAGATGCACCTGAGCATCATTTTCTGTTTTGCCATAGAAAACAATATGTCTTAGGCCAGGGGTCAGCAACCTGCGGCTCTGAAACCACATGCGGCTCTTTGGGCCCTCTGCTGTGGCTCCCTGTTGGGTGATCCCACCACTGCCCCTCGCCCTCCCGTCTGAGTCACTCCTCGCCTGGCCTGAGAAGGTAAGGGCGACGGGGGATGGAGAAGTGGCCAGGGCAGAGACAGAGAGATACAGAGAGAGGGGGGAGAGAGAGAGACATAGAGAGAGAGGGAGAGAGAGGGAGGAGGGAGGGAGGGAGGGGAGAGAGAGATATGTCAAAAGGGCTTTGTGGTTCCTGGTGTTTTTTAACAACTGGTTCTCTGCCCTAATGACCGGCTGGGTAGGCGTGGCTAGGGGGGGTCATATGACTGGTGGAAGTGAGTGACATCGAGATGGCCACGCCCACCCAGGTTTTGTGGCTCCCGGTGTTTTCTTTTCTGTAGGAAACGGGTCCAAATGTCTCTTTGAGTGCTTAAGGTTGCAGACGACTGTCTTAGACTGTTCTTGCTCCTCATTTGCTACTTGAGCGTCCTATCTGAGATGGGATCTCTTACATGAGTCAAACCATCTGTCTCACTCGCCATAAATAATTCCAATCACTTGCCTTGATCACAGCCTCAGCAGTGAGGGACACATTTGGGGGAGATTGTTGGGGAAGAGAAGGGAAGTCAGGGGATACACGCCCACTTTTTCCTGGTTTCTGTTCTTTCTTAAACTGAGAACGGATATTCCTGAAGATCTGGACGATGAGCAAGTTGATGGGGAACATCAGGATGGAGCTTTCAAAACCAATCATCACTTCTTGCCACGTGAACTCTATCTTGCCTGGGAAGAGCAAGCGAAAAAGAAGGGTCACGTGCTTGACCAGTTTTGACTTAATCTATTTTTGTAAAGCCAATTTTAGTGAATTGGAAGCCATGGTTTAACATAATGTGTGAATCCTACTTTAATAATGCCAATAAGACACCAGCTTAATCCCATTCAAGTGCACCAGATTATGACTAATATTGACATTAATGGAGCATTTGGCCATGCTGCACAGAAGTCATATGAGTTACAATCAACACAAGTAGATGGTTGACAGAAAACTAGAGTATTGTTCCAACAGAAGGGTGTGGCTTTGAGTCTTTAAACAAGGATTCTACTGACAAACGTTTGAGGTTAACAAAAGTTCCTTTGAAGGTGAATGAGATACTTAGCTACGTTGAGACTCCAGCTACCTTGACTTTTGATTGTAATGCTTGATAATTGGGGAATTGTAGTCCAATCTATCTGGAAGGTACAAGATTTGGGATGAATGCTCCCAACCCATCACCCCCTACTCTTCTCTCGCTCTGCTTTTTTTTCAATAATCATTGGGAACATCCATCTCACCATCTTCCCTAACTGTCATTCCTTGTTCTCTTCTATTCCTCCTTTTCTTTTGCTTTTCATATGCCAGATTCCATATCTCCTCTTGGCCATCTCCAAATACAAACCACAAAGAGGATTCAATACAATATATTTCACCTACAAATGACAGACTCCATAGTTCTTACTCTAACATCTGTCTCGGCAAAGCATTTATGCAGCAGGTTTCAAAAAGATTAAACATTTTGTAAGTTTTTCTCCAACATCTTCATAACAGTCATTTAGCATACTGTAGGTCAGTATAGTTTTTGGTAAGGGGAGGAATCAAGAAAATGTTTTCAAAGTGCCACCAACTTCAAAGCAAGAAGAAGCATCAAATCTAGAATTTGTTCTCCGTGCCTAGATTTCATATTCAGATAGTCCTCTTAACTCCTCTTAGTTGTCCTTCCTACTGTACTCTAAAGTAATAAAGCCGTAAGGCTATTACCTAAATCCATTTTTTGGTCTGCTGGATCCTTGGGTATCCCCCAAAACATGATGCTGGTCAACATGGTGCACAGAAGAAGCGAGAAGCAACAGGACACTCTCTGGGCTCGTGTAAAAGAGCTGCGTGGACAACGGTTGAAAATGGAGTACCAGATATGGCTGTCGCGAAAACCTCTGGAGGTCTTCATGAAAAAGAGATTGCTGAAGAGAAGAGAAAGAGACCAGATGAAACTATGAGGAACCAAAACAAAAACTGTTGCTTTTTGCTCACCAATTAATTACTCTAAAGCAGGAGTCTCCAACCTTGGCAACTTTAAGAATTGTGGACTTCTGACTGAGGAATTCTGGGAGTTGAAATCCACAAGTCTTAAAGTTGCCAAGATTGGAGTCCCCTGATCTAGAGCCATTTAAAAAAAAATACAAGTAGAATTCTGGAAACTTGACCAAACTTTTTATTTTTTTGAGCCTTCGTTGGAAATAAAAAAAATATATACCATATGTTAGGCACACCACTTTCCAAAACAAACAAAAACACACACCTGAACTGCTTCATGTCTTGTTCAGTGGCCACAGGGAAGACTTTATCTAGGACGCAATCACCAACGTCAATGGCCAGCCAAGAGTTACAAAGAAAATACCACTTCTGATCAGTGGCCACATCATGGACGAGAATGCGATTCACATACCTGTGAATGAAAAATATAAAAGAAAGGACACGGTGAGGTTCATGCATTATATTAAGCAATGGCATAGTTAGATAACAGTCTGCCCAGTTGCTGGTTGGGCGGGCCATGGTGGGTGTGGCCTAGTCGGCCTCCTGCACCACGGAGGGTGTTTTTGCCCTCCCCAGGCTGTGGAGGCTTTCCTCGAGCTTCCAGGAGGGCACAAACAGCCTCCCTAGGCTTTGGAGGCCCTCTGGAGCAGTGGTGAAATCCAAACCGGTTTGCTGGCTGCGCATGTGCACTGCGTGCCAAATGTGCACTGCATGCACACGCACACTGTGTGCCAAAAACATGCTGCATGCGCATGCACACTGTGTGCCAAACACACGCTGCATGCATACTGTGTGCCAAACGTGCACTTTGTGCGCACATGCACAGGCACAGTACACACCAAAAGGACGCTTGGGAAGGTAAGTAGAACAGCAAAGGGGGGATCAGCTGTGGCGCGCGATTTATCTTCACTAGAAAGCAGGTTTTTCTGCTTTCTAGCAAAGCTAAACCGCGCTGCACAGCTGATTGTCAGAAATTGGTTCAGAGGAACCGGTTGCTTTTTTAAACCACCAGTTCAACCGAACCGGTAGCTTTTTTTATTACCGGTTCGCCCGAACTGGTAGTTTTTGTCACTATCAGTTCGCCTGAACCAGAGTGCATTGGTAGCATTTCACCCCTGCTTTGGAGGCCCATTTCTGGCCTTCTGGAACTTCCAGTAGGCCTGTTTTTTGCCCTCCCCGAGCCTCCGCATGCACTTACCTGCATCCAAAACGGGCTGTGTGAGGACTCCTGGGAGGGGCAGGGTGGGCAGGGCAGGGCCAGCCAGGAGCAGGATTTGGGGGTTCTCCGAACTGCACAGAACCCCCAGCAGCCCAGCCCTAGCAGTTAAGGCATCAGACTAGAACAGTGATGGCTAACCTTTTTGCCATCGTGTGCCAAAAGTGGGGGTCATGCGTGTGTATGCCCATACCTATAATTCAATGCACTCCGCTCCCCGCACATGTGTCCGTGACCCCCCGTGCAACCCCCACTTGGCACGCAATGGCCCGATGGGCCCGTTTTTCACCCTCCCCAGGCTCCAGAGGCTTCCTTGGAGTCTGGGGAGGGTGAAAACTGCCTTCCCCACCCCCCCAGAGGCCCTCTGGAGGCCGAAAACAGCTTGTTTCCCGACTCCCGGTGGGACCGGAAGGCCCCGAAAATCAGCTGGCCGATGCACACATGCACACTGGAGCTGAGCTAGGGTAACGCTTGCGTGTCCATAGATATGGCTCCGTGTGCCATAGGTTCGTCATCACGGGACTAGAAACTGGGTGACAGTGAGTTCTAGTCCCGCCTTAGTCATAGAATAGCTAGGTTGATTCAGTAGAATGTGTGAACCTAGCTTACTTACCCAATCCCCAATAAAATCACTTGAAGCTGTCTGGCAGTCTTATTCTTGATGGAGTAGATGTTCTGGCCGCAAGCTATTTTTAGACTCACTTAGTAGAAAGCAATAATATTTCACGTCTCACACTAAGGACGCTCTTGACACCAAACAACATTAATTTTTCAACTGGGCGCCTTTCAGAAGTCATGGTCTACCACTCCCAAGGAGTTAAACAATCTATAAAGGTTAATCTAACAAGGCTAGAATTGTAACCCAACGTATTTGAGGGCCCCTTTAAATTGGAGTTCATTAAATTAAAATAGAAGAGTCTTTCTATTAAAATTAAAATAGAAGATCCCTTCCTTGAACTTTCAGGAAAAAGAACAATTTTATTTCTTTATTCATGTCTTCATTTGTTAATTTGGTATGGCTGCCCAGTTCACATCCATGACTGCTAGTTACTTCAATGCAAAACCATGCAAAAAAAAAAATTAACCAGAAATGTAAATGCAAACAATAAAGAAGTATTTCAGAAGATGCCCTCTTTGCAAAAGGAGGATAAAAGGACATCTCTAGTTCTGTTCTGTTGGGGCCCGCCAGCTGGCAGCAGATTTGGACAGTGAGGAGGTTGGGGAGGAACATGAGCCAGTCCTGGAGTCTGGGGAAGGCTCTGACAAGGGCTCTGCGTCAGAGGCAGAGAGGGGGTCAGGGCTGTATGCCAGTTTTCAGTTGCCTTCGGAATCCGACATCAGTGAGGCAGACGAACAGCTGGAGCCTGTTCCCAGTGTGCGCATGCACAGAGCTGCCAGGAGAAGGGAACAGCTAAGGAACAAGGGTCGACTCAGGAGTAAAGCCACAGGTGGTGGTGAATGGTCCCTCCCAGAGGGAATAAAAGAGGAGCGAAAGGGGAGTGGAGTTTGCAGGAGACAATTAGTTCATTCCTGCATTCTTGCCAAGTATTGCGGCGTCTGAAAGATATCGGCCTGGCCACTCTCCAAGCCTGATAAAGGTCAGCAATTGTGACCTATCTTGAAAGACTGTGGGAGAGGAAAGACTTTGCTGGAGAGGAATACACTGTAAATTAAATAAAAGGGGTTTATCAGGACGAGGACTCGGCTTCGTGTTGCTGGGGAAGCCTAGGTCAGAACATGTTCCTTCTCTTACGTACCAGGCAGGGCTTGTTCCTGAATTGTCATGCCACAGTCTGATACTCTGTAGTTCCCCAAGAGGAAAGAGGGTGCATAAGACAAAGATATCCACACCCCCTCGCTCAAAAACGGGGGTGTCGGGGTCCATCAAATGATGCGGCTCACTCTCTCCTTCCTGGCCGTACAAGGTGAGAGTCACCTGGAATAGAAAGGATGCATAAGGATTGCTTCACTTCCTCGTGTATTTCATTTGCCTACGGGTAGTCCTCAATTTAGGACCACAGTTGCACCCCAAATTTGTGTTGCAAAGTGAGACGTTTGTTAAGTGGGTTTTGCCTCATTTCACGACCTTTCTTTGCCACCGTTGTTCAGTGAATCACTGCAGTTGATACGTCTGTTACACGATTGTTAGGTGAATCTGGCCTTCCCGTTGATTTTGCTCGTCAAAACGTTGCAAAATGGGATCACGTGACCTTGGGACACAGCGACGGTCGTAAGTATGAACCCGTTGCCAAGCATCTGAATTTTGATCACATGACCGTGGGGATGCTACAAAGGTATGAAAAGTGGCCCTAAGTCACTTTTTTTACAGTGACATTGTAAATTTCAATGGTCACTAAATGAACTGTTTTATGTCGAGAACTATCTGTACATGCCAGTTGTCAAGTGCCTAAATTTTGATGCTGTAACCATGGGGGAATGCTGCCAAGTTTGAACAACATTCGTAAGTAACTTTTTCCCATCTTGTCGTAACTTCGAATGGTCGCTAAACAAATCGTTGTAAGTTGAGGACTACTTGTACTGTATGCAGGGTTCCTATTTGTATATCACTGTTCGTCTTCCCTCTAGCAAATGACAAGGCATGAGTGTCTGAGGATCAGACAAGAGTACACTGTGCAGATAGGTTTTTTTAATTTCTGTTTTTATTAATTAAAGATTAGGCCATGCGCATGCCATGCTAAGTGGGGAATGTAATAAGGAGGGTTTATGGCTTGGTGATTTAAGAGAACATTCTCTTTGGCGCTTATTTAGACTCGGGATGAAATAAGTGCTGTGGCTCTTTTAAGCCACAAGATCTGGGACTCCATGGCTACCTTAGAGGTCGTAGCTGCACCTCGGCGATGTCCGGTATAAACTGTCACTAGATAACGATATTGAGCAAAAGGATCATTGTCTTCCAGGAGGATTATCTTCACCTAGAGAGAAGTAATGCAATTTCAGAAACAACCAGGAGATGTTGAATAGAAATATGATAGAACAATTAATCAGTGGAACAACTTGCCTCCAGAGGTTATGAATGCTCCAACACTAGAAGTTTTTACGAAGAGATTAGATAACCATTTGTCTGAAGTGGTGTAGGGTTTCCTGGCTAAGCAGGGGGTTGGACTAGAAGACCTCCAAGGTCCCTTCCAACTCTGTTATTCTAATTTGTGGACATGTAAATAAACAAGGAAAGATTCCTTGTTAGATCAGTGTTGAGAGGTTTAAAAAATGTACACTGTTCAAGATCTACAGAATTGAAAATGGGACAATCTTCCATGGTGGAAGATTGGATAAGCAAAAAGCAAGTTGCCTCTCGGACTTTCTGGTCCCAAAGCACTTTTGGGACAACCGTAAACCTGGATGACTGAGAATCTTCATAGACTTCATGAATTTTCTATATATATAAAAATGGCTCTGTGTGTGTGTGTGTGTGTGTGTGTGTGTGTGTGTGTGTGTGTATGTATGTATGTATGTATGTATGTATGTATGTATGTTCCAGCATAACTCTGGAATGTCTCAAGCAATTTCAACCAAACTTGGTATACAGATAACTTACTCTCTGGAAACAAATACCGTGGGGGTAAGACAACCCTAACACTCCTCGGGGGGGGGTTGTTTTGTTAAGATACTGTTGTGCCTTAAAATAGTGTCTACTGTACTACCTTAAAATGGCTTCTACTGTGCAACACAGTGGAGTTGCTATGGTAACAGCTTCACAGTACACCACAAGGGGGCTCCCTCTGGTAAGAGGAAAATCTTAATACAGGATTGGGATAAATAAATACCTGGGCAATGCCCCGTTATCAGCTAGTGATAAATAAACCATGGTACTGTCTTGTAGGTTCCATAATGGCTCAGCCCCTCTTTACAAGCAAAAGAGAACTCTTTGTATTGCAAAAGAAGGTGGGGGGAAAAGCCAGACAGACACTATGTACAACTTACTTTGGCATCATCTTGGATGTCTTTTCTTCTGGCCCAAATCAAAACCAGAAGGTAGATGAGGAAGATGCATCCTACCGTTGTCACCACAACAGGGTTGTCCACAAAAGTGGCAAACAGCTCCACAGTTTTGCTGACATCGATGGTGTTCGGCATGACAAAGAAAGAGCTACCAAAGAAGGTCAGGTGGTTACATAGACACTGAGTATCCCCAGGAGTAGTTTTGGGACCGACCTAGAAGCCAAAGAAGAGGTGTCATTTTGATCTCTATCTCTGTCCCATCTGTACAATCACAGACTTCACACAGATGTTTGGGGTCTTTGTTTCCACATCTGTCATTGTGGTAGGTAAAGTGATCTCGTTATAGTGATCTTGCGAGACCCGGCCATGAATTGGAGTGTATGTGTTTTAACGTTTTAATGTTTTAATGTTTTAATGTTTTCTTTTAATTTTTGTATGGGATATTGTTGCATTGTTTTATTCTCTGTTGTAAGCCGCCCAGAGTCCCTTGGGAGTGGGGCGGCATAGAAATGCGACAAAATAAATAAATAAATAAATAAATAAATAAATAAATAAATAAATAAATAAATAAATCATAAATTGCTTATTATGCAGGGAAAGAGACGTTATGTGGAGAAAACCTCATTAGGTTAAGATTTGATTTCACAGAATCATAGGGCTGGAAGGGACCTGGGCGGTTTTCCAGTCCAATTCCCTGCCCAAGGCAGGAGTCTTTTTCATTCTTTTGTTTTCTTGCTTTTACCTTCTATTATAGAAAGCAGGCAGACCTTGAGGGTGGAATAAAAGGTGCCATCAGTTTAGAATCCTTGCATTGCCACAAAAGACTTAAGTCCAGCCCTCCTTGAATTCAGTTGGCCCTTATCTAGCACCTATGTAGTGCTGGCCATTTGTTGACTAGATTCTTGTATTTGTTGTCATTGTTAGTTGCAAAGTCGTGTCTGACCCATCGCGACCCCATGGACAACGTTCCTCCAGGCCTTCCTGTCCTCTACCATCCTCTGGAGTCCATTTAAGCTCACGCCGACGGCTTCAGTGACTCCATCCAGCCACCTCGTTCTCTGCCGTCCCCTTCTTCTTTTGCCCTCAATCATTCCCTGCATTAGGCTCTTCTCCAGTGAGTCCTTCCTTCTCATTAGGTGGCCAAAGTCTTTGAGTTTCCTCTTCAGGATCTAGCCTTCTAAAGAGCAGTCAGGGTTGGTCTCCTCTAGGACTGACTGGTTGGATCGCCTCGCAGTCCAAGGGACTCGCAGGAGTCTTCTCCAGCACCAGAGTTTAAAGGCCTCAATTCTTTGGTGCTCAGCCTTTCTTATGGTCCAACTTTCACAGCCATACATTACAACTGGAAAAACCATAGCCTTGACTATACGCACTTTTATTGCTAGAGCAATAAATCTTTCTGAGCTATAGTTCAACTTATGGTCCTGATCCTTTGTGTCTAACTATAAAGGGCTACACATGTTTCTCTTTTAGGCAAGAGAAACACTTCCCATGTAGTCCTAGTTTCAATAACATCTTCATTTAAAATCAGGTTGTTTACTTTTGACTGAGGGGGAACTAAGTCTTACAATACAGCAGTTATCCATGTCAGCACTTCAAGCTGCATTTACTCTAGTGCTGACGTAAGAAGGAGAAGCAGAGGCGTCTGGAAAGGGATGTTTGACTTTTCACCTACTTATTTTCCCTGGAGATAATAACCCCTAGGAGATGGGATGGGAGGGGGGAAATTCCTTTGAGCTGGAGCAGTAGATTAGGGGTAGAGTGACTTGGAAGATAGCCAATGAGTGCAGGGGAGTGGGGAACCAATGAGTGCAGGGGAGTGGGGAAAGGGAGGGTTTTGGGTCTGGAAGTCAGTGTTGGCTACGATGGAGTCGGATTTAGAATGTCGTGCTTAATAAATGGGAGTTTTTTTCATCAAAGACTTTGTTTGAAATGCAATTTATTTGAGACGACCTTGAAACTTGACAGTCCATAGCCTGCATTCTCCAGAAATGTTAGCAATATACTGTAACTCCCAGCATTCAAAACTTGCAGTCCCAGTATATCTAAAAGGTCTCATAGCAGGGAAAAATGTTGCCTAGCAATAAATCTTCAATATGTATTCCAATATTTCTACTTCTCTCTACTTACGCGGCATCCATAGCTATTCCAGCTCTTTTGGTGCTCATCCCAGAATACGCATTGGGACACAAAACAAGTGATGGAGAAGTTCATTTCATTGGAAGCAAGGAAGTCCAGTTCTGTGTCTGGTCTCACTACAAAATAATACATTCCTTCTCCAAATATCAGATCTTCTGAGTGAAGCACCCAGGAATATACCTCGTCTGAGTTGCAAAAATAAAACAAAAAACAACAAGTATTTGTTAGGTGGTTTTTTTCCCCCCACAAATTCAGATTCTACATAAAATATCATTATGGCCACACAACAGTTACAAAATAATTGATGCTCATTACAAAATAATTTACCAGTTTTTGGATTCTACAGAGATCAAATTTGATGCCCTTTGAGTAGACTTCATCAAAATCAGATAAAGCCATGTAGAGATCAGATAAAAAGTTGAATAAATCTGGGATTTAAACAGTGAATAAATACAATCACCAGTTTATAAATGCAGATCAGTTTTAGCACAGCAATACAAGAGCGTTGCCTGGTTAGGAAACCAGTCTTAGAACATACAGAATTGTTTTTGAAGAGTCTTTTGTATTTATACCAAAAAGGATTTAAAAAAAATGTTTTTACGTTACTTCAAAAGGAGTTTCCAACCTTTTCAGGCTGGTAGACGTGTTTGGAATTTGTGAATGACAAAATGGATGCTAGGAGGAGATAATGAAATGCAAAGCACTGATCTGCCATCCTCTATAGATCCTTTTGCCCCAAAATGTTCACTCTTTACCCTATTATATTTTATTATTTAGCAGTTTGAATTGTAACACTCATCTAACCATCATCTTTATTTTCTAATGAAAGTTAAGGGTGCGATTTTAGGCTGGGGGAATTCTTAAAAAGAAAATGACACTGAAAGTTAACCATTTCATTTTCAGAATGCTAATTTTCTATTTTGAATTAAACATTAAAAAATAGGCAGATTAGGAAGACAAGTGGATTCAAAGGACACAATGACACTGTTAAACCCCATGCTAAGGACCACAGAACTATGTCATAATGTAGTTAAAGATATAGTTTTAGGTCTGATCCAAGCCATTATGGGTAATCATTATGGCTTAGTCAACAAAGCATGACTGATTGAGCTTTAAAAATGTGCAACCTCTTGAGAGTATTTTATTTTACCTCTGGTATTTCTGTTCTGAGGAAGACGTGCCATCAGTTCATGATCAGTCTCGTTGGGAAGGTAATCGTATCCCAAATAAAGGATAAGTGGAATATTTTGATCCACCTCCAGGTAGATCACTAGAGATGAATCTGCTGAAGTCACGTTGACTTGGACAGCTGTGAAATTTCCCAGATTCAATATATTCTTATCCTCTTGAGTTGCGGGACTGGGTAACCTTATCTATGGTTAAAGTTAACCAATTAGCTCTGGAAATCCATTCATACCTTGAGAGCCTTAAAAAATAAATCACAAGCATTTACATGATCGCAGTAACTATAGTCTTTGTAATTTACGCCAACTTTTTATAAATTTAAGGATAATGGGACAAATAAGAAGGTGCTTCTGTCTCCTAAATATTGAAGAATGGAGGAGAGAGTGAATAACTTGAGGAAGAGAAAATGGAGGGATGTGGAGAGATGTAGAATGCTGGTAGAATATTTAGTCTTTTCTGCTCTGATCATTCTCAACTCTGGTATTACTACCCATTTAATAGAGGAACTACAAATGAAGAAGAAGAAAAGAGCAGAACCATCAGGATATAGGACAAATTTGTCTTCAGCAAACCCCCTATAAGACAGGGGTGTCAAACTCGATTTTATTGAGGGCCGCATCAGGGTTGTGTTTGACCTCGGGGGGCCATGGGGAGGGCATGGCCAGAATCGGTGTGGCCAAGGTGGGCGTGGCCTACTCAACATCACTCATTGGGGCTCCTTTTTGATCATGACAGCCTCCTGCAGCCCCCTGCCAGCAAAAATGGAGCCCAGGTGGGCCACACGTGGCCTTCCCAAGCTCCGTTTTCGCTGGCAGAGGCACCATGGGCCGGTCCTTTGCTGTTTCCAGAGCAGGCTTGTGGGCCAGATCTAAGCATCCCATGGACCTTGAGTTCGACACCCCTGCCCTCAGGAGTGGAAAGCACACATAGAAGAAAAATTACCTCAATATCTTCTGACAGGTCATACACTGGAATGACCAGTCCATCTAGGCTGGTGAGAGTCAGGCCTCCAACGCTTCCATGGATATCAAATGAGTCACTTGAGGAAAAGGGATTCACCGAGAAGCTCACCATCTGCAAGAAGGGATACTTAATGGTCAACATTTCTTCAGTTAAGGGCCAGTCCCTGTCTCTCAGCCCTTGGAAGGATGCAATGGCAAATCACTTCTGAAATCTTGCCAGGGAAACCTGCAGAAACTTTTCCCGAACAGTCACCGGAAGTCAATCTTGATTTGAACGCACCAAAGTAAAAAAAGAAAAAGAAGGAGAGACGGTCATATGGACCCTCGTTGCTGTTTCAACATTTAAATTCTGACTAAAAACGAAAAGATATTTCAAGACCAGAAGGAAACCCATTCTAAGAACAAAGAAAACCCCAATAAAAGTGCAGGCTTGCCCTAATGTCCACCATCTCATCGCTGTCTCCCGAGATGCTGAGAGAAGAAGCAGAAGGGAGCGTGAAGGCAGCGGAACTGGAGTTGGAGATTTTAATGGCCGTGCTGTTGACATTTTCGGTCTGCAACCTTTACACAAAAGGAAGAGAAAACAAGACAGGTGAGAAGACAAGGCAGAAAAGCAAAGACACAGATCCTAAGTCGCAGGCTGCATTGGGTGAAAGGGCTCAATTTATGAGGAATGTCTCCTCCCTTGATCTTCTCTTATGCGCTCTTAAGAGGAGAAATAAGAAACAAGTAAGAAACTGGGTTCATAACACTCTGTAAGATAGAATGTGGCTATTTGACTTAGGGGTTTTGTTTAGTACATTATAGGGATCTGGATAATGTTATTAATCATGGTTTATGATTTAACATGTCCTGCAATGATGGAAGGGAAGGAAAGGGAAGGGAAGGGAAGGGAAGGGAAGGGAAAGGAAGGGAAAGGAAGGGAAAGGAAGGGAAAGGAAGGGAAAGGCTATCAGGCCTGACTAGCCTGACTAGTTGGCTCAGTGACTAAGACACTGAGCTTGTCGATCAGAAAGGTCGGCAGTTCGGCAGTTCAAATCCCTAGTACAGGTCTCCTGTGTGAGCAGGCAGTTGGACTAGATGACCTCCAAGCTCCCTTCCAACTCTGTTACTGTTAGGTGAGACCAGAGATGAGCAGAAAGGACAAGTATTAGGTAAACCTTAGTTTGTTCCTAGCATCTCCAGCTTAAGGAGCCTAAACAGAAGATCTAGGAAATCATTCTGAGAAGCTACTTCTAGGAAAATAAAAAATGCTAAGTGAAATCAGTTTATTTTGGGTTTAATACAATGCATAAACTCAGAAATGCACTTTAGGAAACAAACTAGGATCCTTCCATCCTTTCTTCCGTCCTTCCTTCCTTCCTTCCTTCCTTCCTTCCTTCCTTCCGGTTAGAATGCAGTATTGCAGGCTAACTCTGCCGACTGCCATCAGTTCGATCCTGACCAGCTCAAGGTTGACTGAGCCTTTCATCCTTCTAAGGTCAGTAAAACAAGGAGCCAGATTGTTGGGGGCAATGTGCTGACTCTGTAAACCATTTGGAGAGGGCTGGAAATCCTCCCTCCCTCCTTCCCTCCCTCCCTTCTTTTCCCTAGGGTCGTAAGAAAGTTTGCAGCCCAGATAGGGTACCCATGGTATAATATGTCTTTCCTAAACAGAAATGGAAGTCAGTTGAGATGGGTTACCTGTTGATATACATAGCTGCAGAAGGAGCTGTTAGCACCAAAGGCTCATTGTCGGGCAATTTTCCAAAAAGGAGAGCACTCTGAAGGTTTTCAACCGTGGTTATGAGTTCTTGTGAGACTGAATTCTATGGCAGAAGAAATAAACCAGATTCTGTAAGAGTCCTTTATGTCAGGTAGAACGGAAGTCCCCTAAAGATATTCCAATGGGATACCAGTGTCTCCACCTTCTATGACATCCATCAAACTGTTATCTAACGGAACATTGTTTTATATTTTGGATCAGGGGTGAAATGCTCCAAAGTCTGCTACTGGTGTTCTTCGCTACTGGTTCACTGAGTGTGCGCATGTGCGGTGTGCGCCAAATGCTCATTTTGTGTGCATGCGTACTGCAGGCGCTACCGCGCAGCGCTGAAAAAGGAGGATTAGGAAGCCTTTTCTAAGGTAAGTAGAACAGTGAGGAGGGGAAAAACAGCTGTGCCACACGATTTAGATTCACTAGAAAGCAGGAAATCCTGCCTTCTAGCCAATATAACTCGTGCGGCACAGCTGATCGTCGGAAATACCGGTTTGTCCGAACTGGTAGCATTTTTTTTACTACCAGTTCGCCCGCTAGCTTTTATTACTACCGGTTTGGGTGAACCGGTCCGAACCAGTAGCATTTCACCCCTGTTTTGGATGCCTCTAACCATTTACAAAGTAGGAAATGGGAAAACCACACCATAAATTGCTACCCTCCAATGTGACTTGAATATGAAGATGTGTTAGAAATTACATGCAACCTGCTAATGATAACGGTGGGTGAAAAGACAAGCACCGATTATATGAGAGTATCCAGAACATGCTCGGGACCAGCATCACATGGGACCATAAATAGTGAACAAGGATACCAACAAGATTTGCAGAGGCACGCAAATTGCAAGGCAACACACCTGCTTTACCACACCCTCACCTGTGCCATCTCAGGGACAGAGACTTCTTCTGTTCCATTCTGCACAGTAGCTTCCAGGACATTGCTTACTGCGCTGAAAAGGTAGCTGGCAGCTTCCTTGCGCTTTAGATGATCTCCATCTTCTGTGTCCAACACCAGTAAGGATTTACTAACACTCTTCAGAGTATGACTAGCTTCCACCTAGAGAGGAGAAGAAGAGGTCCGCAGGAGATGACCAGGCTGATCCTGAGGGAGGGGTCAAGCATGTCATCAGTCTCAAGTCCCTTCACTCCTAGAAGAGATTTTAAGTCCAGCACACCTTGAATTCTATTGACTCTTATCTAGTGCCAATATGCTTTGACTGCTAATAGTTCCCAATAAAGAAAAATATTTGTAGTTTAGGATTGAAATGGGGGGGTCTCCAAAGCACTGATAATAAAAGTGGTTATGGGAGCAACATGGCGCTCCCGTGTGACACCTCTCCTGCGCGAGCTGCACTGGCTCCCGGTGGTCTTCCGGGTGCGCTTCAAGGTTCTGGTTACCACCTTTAGAGCGCTCCATGGCTTAGGACCTGGCTACTTACGGGACCGCCTACTACCACAAACAGCCTCCCACCGGCCAGTACGCTCCCATAGAGAGGGGCTCCTCCAGGTGCCGTCAGCCAAACAATGTTGACTGGCGGCTCCTAGGGGGAGGGCCTTCTCTGTGGGGGCACCTACTATCTGGAACGAGCTCCCCCCGGAGATACGGAGGATCCTGGATCTGCGCACTTTCCACCGTGCTTTGAAGACACTCCTATTCCAGCAGGCCAGCCTGGCCTAATTTTCTCCCCTTCTTTTAAATTTTAAATTGAAATTTTAATTCGTTTTAAATCATTGGGAATTTTAATTGTCTCGGGCAAAAATTATTTAATTTGGTTTTAATCATGTTTTTTAACTTTTGTATTCATGTGTTTTATTTTGTGCCTGTTCACCGCCCTGAGTCCTTCGGGAGTAGGGTGGTATACAAATTTAATAAAATGAAAAATGAAAAAAATGAAATTACCTAGTTTGGATAATGAAACATCTGCAACAAAACAACCAATCTCAGAGAGCACCAAGGACCCCTCCTTAATAGTTCAGATTCTTATACAGAAAGTCCTCCACTTATAGCAGTTTATTTAATGACCATTCAATGTTTCAACAGCACTAAAAAATGTGACTTACGATTGTTTTTCACAGTTACGATCTTTTTACAGCATCCCCATGATCATGTGATCAAAATGTTGATGCTTGGCAACCAACTCATATTTATGACGGCTGAAAATGTTCCGGAATTACCAAGAGCCTTGGTGGTGCAGCAGACTAAAGCACTGTTGAGTAACACCAGCTGCCTGCAATTACTGCAAGTTCAAATCTCACCAGGCTCAAGGTTGACTCAGCCTTCCATCCTTCCGAGGTAGGTAAAATGAGGACCCGGATTGTGGGGGCAATAAGCTGACTTTGTATAAAAAAGAACACCACTTAGGGGGGCCCGAAAGCTAAGCAGGTATATACAAAAGTATGAAGGCTATTGCTTAACGCATTGTAAGCCGCCCTGAGTCTCCGGAGAAGGGCGGCATATAAATCGAACCAATAAATGAATGAATAAATAAATCCCCTTTTTGCGACCTTCTCACAAGCAAAGTCAAGGGGAAAGCCAGATTGATTTAACAACCTGGGTTGTTAACTGCAGTGATTCACTTAACAACAGTGGCGAGAAAGGTCATAAAACGGGGTCAAACTCACTTAACAAATGTCTCACTTAACACACAGAAATTTTGGGCCTGGCTATTATTATTGTCCAATCTTGCCATGTTGCAGGTTATTGCTTTGCTCTCCTTCTAAAAAAAATAAATAAATGAAATTGTTCTGACCCATTCCCTCTTTGTTTCCCCCACCTTTTAAAAAAAAAAAAAAAACAAATTTCCCCCCTTTTACACGCTGTGGAATATTTTCTGAAATGACCCACATTCCGCTTCTGACATCCTTCTTACATTCTGGGTTGCTTTATCCAGAGGACAGAAAACACGAGGAAAACCCGAATGGCTTAGGTTAATACATCTACCTAATATGCAAGTAACCCAGGTTCGAATCCCCGAAGAGTACGGCTAGCTGATGAGAGCTAAATAGCTTGAAATAGATCTATACTAGTCTCGCTTTATTTCTTACAGACTGGCCAGGCGGCTCAGTGGCTAAGACGCTGAGCTTGTCGATCAGAAAGGTCCGTAGTTTGGCGGTTTGAATCCCTAGTATAGATCTCCTGCGTGAGCAGGGGGTTGGACTAGATGACCTCCAAGGTCCCTTCCAACTCTGTTACTGTTACAACACTTGCTGGGCTGCCCACTCACCTGTGCAGAAGAAGAGAGTTCATCGCTCCTGTAGGTGATTTCCTTGAGGACTTCTGACATTTTGAGGGCTGTCTGCATCGATGTGACATTAACCACGGAAAGGGTTGTCAGCATTAGCTCTCTAAGCTTGAGAGACAAGGAGAGACCGTGAAAGGAAGGACGCATAGAATAACAAGGAGGCATGTGCGTGCCAGATAAGGTACTTCCGGTTTCCAGCAAATCTTCCAGTTACTGCCGCGCATGCGCACACGCCGATCAGCTGGCCAGTGCTCATGCTCACGCTGGAAAACGGAAGACCAGCTGTTCTGGTTTTCGGCACTGCCACACGCACAAAGGCCAATGGATTGTCGCGGAAGAGGAACGGGCTACCCCGCGCATGCCAGGCAACATGGTTCCATGTGCCACTTTGGGCACGCGTGCCATAGGTTCGCAATCATGGCTATAGCCGCCCTGAGTCTTCGGAGAAAGGCGGCATATAAATTGAAATAATATTAGAATATTATATATATATATATATATATATATATATATATATATATATATATATATATATATATATATATATAATTAATATTCCGCTATTTAGAAATTCTAAATTTGCCGGACTTGAACATTTTGACTCTACAAAAAACAACCTTACTCGGAACAGTTTACATCCTCCGACGATACCTTAACAGTTCCTAGGTCCTTGGTTAGGACTCGAGCTGCTGAGCTATTAACCAGCCTCCAAGGCTGTGAATCTCACTAAAGATTTAATAATAATAATAATAATAATAATAATAATAATAATAATAATAATAATAATAATAATAATAATAATAATAATAATAATAATATGATATTTCAGTTCACTTCATGGTCTTTCCAGTATGGCAACAAATTATTATGACCCCGAAATTGCTTTTCATAACTGAACTGTACAGATATTGTTTCTTGAACTATTGGTTCCAAATTCAACCACAACTGGAGCAAATGGTTTTGAGAGAGAAGCTCAAAAGACGAACCTCTTTCCGCGTATCTGTCTGCAGAGATGAATTAAAATTAGATTCTTTCCTTTCTTGGTTAAGAACAGAAGAAACCGACTTATACAGCTGAAAGAGGGACATGCTGTTATTCTCTCCTTTTAGGATGCTGTTTGATTTTTCCAAAATCATGGCCTGCAAAGTTTGGTTCCCACTGTTTATATCTTCAGGTTGAACCTGGCAAAACAAGATGGTTTAGGAGGGAGGGAAAAACAGAGTTGTCTGTCCATCTGTCAGGGTTCCAAGTAACACCCACTCCCCCCACCAGAATCAAAACTCCAAGGCAGGCGTATTCCTCAAAGTATAGATTTATTAGGAATTGTTCTGCCCCACTTACAGACCCCAAAGAACGCAGCACACACAAAGTCTGTACAAACCTTAGTTTTACTAAATTAAATAAGTTTTTTTTTCCAAACAAAGGTTGTTAATTAACTTTCTTAACAGCCTACAAGAATCCAAAGAATAAATAATCTTAATCTTACTATGGTTGGCAGAAAGCCCAGAAGCAATTTGCAAAGAACTAAGATTGAGGCACGAAGGAGAGTGAACGAAGTTGTTCCCTGCAAATTGCTTCAGTCGGCATTCCTCCTTAAATAGGCTAAGGGAGTGGCCAATTAGCCCCAAGGTTTACTCTCAAGGAGATCTTCTCCTGAGAAGCCACTCCTGCCTTTTGGCAGCTCTGCGCGTCCGTGCATCGAGAAGAGGCTCTTCCTCTTCATCCTCTTCACTTAAGGGAGCTTCTGGAGGTTCTGAAGGCTCTGGCTGAATCCCTGCCTCTGGCACCACATCTTCTCCAGCCTCATTGTCTGACTCGAGTGCCAGCTGCACAGGCTGCTGGCGCAGCACCACACCAGCCTCCTCACTGTCCGAATCAGCTACCAGCCGCACAGGCCACGCATGGGCCACAACAGGAATGTCATATTGGCACATCTGGGGGAAACCCTATTCTGAAAGCCCCACGTTTTCTCCACCCAAATTAAAGTCAAAGTTCTGTCCCCTAATCCACATGTCCGTCACATGGTCCAATCCGTTCACTGTCCCAAGTCTAGTTGACCTCTGTCCAGGAGTGGGCTACTGGGGGTTTGCAGGGGTTCGGGAGAACCTCTAGCTAAGATTCTGTACAGTTTGGAGAAACCCCAAATCCCACTCCTGGCTAGCCACGCCCACCCTCCCCTGCCCCTCCCAGGGGTCCCCATGAGGCCTGTTTTGGATGCAGATAAGTTCAGGACGAGCATGGAGGCTTGGGGAGGGCAAAAAACAAAAAACAAGCAAGTCCATCACTCACCCTGACGGTGGCATTTGAATAAACAATATGGCCATAATTATTGGTCACTGAGATTTTAATCTGAAGAATAAAGTCATTGTCTTCTTCTCCCAAAGGAAGGTAGACCAAGGGTAGGGCTGGATCTTGTCCACAGTGAAGGAGTGAATCTGAAAAGAACAAGAAAAAAGGAATCAGATGGAACTCACCAAACGAAAAAGGATGTTTCCTTAAGCAATTAAAGAAGGGCTAATGAACCAATCTATGTGCCCTTAAATTGCCTTGATGTTATAATTTATTGGCTATTCTCAATGCCTTATCATTGAATGGAAACGCACGTCATTGATTCATCTAAGAAAACAGCAGTTAGCATACAGAACTTCCCAGTTAGAGCCTTTTGTGAGATTTGCACAATTGTGCTAAACCATAACACTATTAAGCCAGAAGGGAACACCAAATTCCAATCGTGAAAATATAGCTGAAATCTTGTGAGATTGCGAAATCTCATCTGCAAGCCCTTGTGGAAGCTTTTGTGATTTTCATGCCTTGTCATTTGAAATCTTACGATGTTTCCTGAGAGGGCGATAAAAATCATGCATGATCAAATGTTCCTCATGAGATATTAGGCTGTTTAAAATGTTTGAATTCCACAGACAATATCTAGGAGAGTTGTGGGGTTCTTGTGGCGTTCAAAAAGCATAAATTGCCAACCCCGAAACATGGGGACATGAGATAAAGAAAGAATTCAGAAGTTGCAAAAGGGCTCTTAGTGCTATCCTTGTCAAGACCCAGAAACCAAGGAAGACATGTTGAGATTCTTCTGAGCAGTTTCCTTTATTATTCCTCACCTATAGACCAAAATATTCCTAATCTAAAGCTTGCATCATATGACGGTAACTTTGTTGCTTGTATCATTATGATTTATATTGACTGTTTCCCAATATGATTTGATTGCTTATTTGTACCCTATGACTATCATTAAGTGTTGTAACTTACGATTCTTGATGAATTGATCTTTTCTTTTTATGTACACTGAGAGCATATGCACCAAAGACAAATTCCTTGTGTGTCCAATCACATTTGGCCAATAAAATTCTATTCTATTCTATTCTATTCTATTCTATTCTATTCTATTCTATTCTATTCTATTCTATTCTATTCTATTCTATTCTATTCTATTCTATTATCATTAAACCTATATTCTGAGAAATGTAAGGGAGAAGCTGTCTCAACCAGTGGTGGGATTCAATTTTTTTTACTACCAGTTCTGTGGGCGTGGCTTGGTGGGTGTGGCATGACTTGGTGGGTGTGGCTTGGTGGGTGTGGCAGGGGAAGGATACTGTAAAATCCCCATTCCTACTCCACTCCAGGGAAAGGTTACTGAAAAATCCCCATTTCCTCCCAATCAGCTGGGACTCGGGAGGCAGAGAATAGATGGTGGTGGGGCCAGTCAGAGGTAGTATTTACTGGTTCTCTGAACTACTCAAAATTTCTGCTACCGGTTCTCCAGAACTGGTCAGAACCTGCTGAATACCACTTAACTCTCTTCTTCCCTCCCACACAAATTATCTAAACTTTGCTGTCTCTTGTTCCTCTGGAATCCACTCCCCTCCCTCCTGGGAATCCAGACTACATTCCATCACAGTCCATTAGTTAAAGAAGGACCTTGAAGGCATCAACCTAATCACTGAGTCTCACTTGATTCCAGGTAGAAGCAGTATGTGAATGAAGAGCTCTCAATTGGAGGGCACTGGCCCAATCGGCAGGAAGACTGGCAGGAGATGGAGAAGCTGGTGAGCACTGATCCTTGAGGAGGAGACACAGAACATTCTGGAACTATTGGAGGAGGCACCGAGCTGACAATGTAGGTTTCTTCTCCGTATTTGTTCTCACTCACAGCTGCAAATTTTGGAAACAAGAAGCGGTCAAAAATTGGTTTACTGTGATGTACATCAGTGGTGGGTTTCAAAAATTTTTATTACCGGTTCTGTGGGTGTGGTGGCTTGGTGGACGTAGCATAGCTTGGTGGGCGTGGCAGAGGAAGGATATTGTAAAATCTTCATTCTCACTCCAGGGAAAGGATACTGCAAAATCCCCATTTCCTTTAAATCAGCTGGGACTTGGGAGGCAGAGAATACATGGGGGCGGGGCCAGTCAGAATTTTTACTACCAGTTCTCCGAACTACTCAAAATTTCTGCTACCAGTTCTCCAGAACTGATCAGAACCTCCTGAGACCCACCTCAGATGTACATCATGAGGAATAGGCATTAAAATGTACCCTAGCTCTTTTTAAATCAAATACAACTGTCTTTGCTAAAGAACAGGTAATTTTATTACTATCAGAGGTGGGTTTCAGCAGGTTCTGAACAGTTCTGGAGAACCAGTAGCGGAAATTTTGAGTAGTTCGGAGAACCCACCACTGATTACTATTACTATTCCTATCTACTAGTATTCCTTTCTTAATCTTTTTTACCTGTTATTACTTAGAACAGAATAGAAATTTTATTGATTTAGCATGTTATGACATTTTTCAGCTGAATTGCAGCATTTATTGAGTTAACATAAAGCTACTTAAAATGTTGAAAAAGGAATTTGGGATTTGAAAGTACCTTTAGAAGATAGTCTCCAAGTTAGCAGGGGAAAAAAATCAATTTTTGCTCGGAATTGGAAGAACGATACAATTCCGACAGTATCTGATTGGGAACTTAAACTTGGAGAATTTGCAACAATGGCAAAACTAACAGTATACGTACACAAGAGATGTTTAATCAGATTTAAGCAAATATGGTTCCCATACATACTACATGTTACACAGCATAGTAAATATAATCACTTACAATCTCATTTGTAAGGGAGGCTAAATGTCTACAAATATTGCTATAAAAAGGGGGAAGTCAGAAATCCAATAATTCAGTTTTTATTTCATCAGTTGGAGTTGCCTTCAGATGAACATATGATTTTTACACAAAACAAATGTTAACTATTGTCTATTCCAAGGAGGAGTTTGAAATATGGTATTTCAATAATAAAAGTTTAATATAATTTTAGTGTCTACTTTACAATTTAATATAGACTGGACCTCACTTATAGATGTTGGTTGGGTTGTTTTATAAACATATTTAAACGTTGCCTTAAACTTTATTTATCGTCTCCCAAGATAGATTTTATATATACGGTATATATATTCACAGAGCACTCTGCTTGTACTGGTCTATGACTACAGTAAACTGGATTGAAATTGAATTAATAATAAGAGCAAGACAATATAAGTAGTTCTTGACCTGTGACTGTAATTGATCCCAGAATTATGGTTCTAAGTTCTTTCAGTCATTAAGTATAACTGTGACCGATTTTATGAGGTTTTTTTTTTTGTGGCAGTTGTTAAGCAAATCCAATGGGCAAAAAAGTAAATCAAAATTGGGTTATGAGTAACTTTTTTAGGGGTCCATCCTAACTCTGAATAGTCACTAAGCAACTGGTTGCATGTCAAGGAGCACCTGTAAGTACTTTGAGAGTCCATAAGTCTAAAATAAGCCATTAACATAACAATTAACAATTATCAGCGTAACACTAAAAACTGCCAGTTTTTTTAAAAAAACACTAAATCAGGCAATAAATTGCTTCAAACCAAATATCCAAATTTTAGTGGCCAGTACCTGTTGCTTTGATTTGAAAGGCTTCGCCATGAGATTGCAAGAAGGAGCTGTTCAGGACAAGAACTTCAGTATCATTCTGAAGAAAAGTGAGTGAGCTTTGTGGGAAACCATTTAAGTTGCATCCTGGAGGAAGCAGATTAGACTGAGGAAGGAAATCAAATGAAAGTCGAAGAAAAACAGGAATTAAAAAATATCCATTTTTTTTAGTTAGCCATCATCTCTTCCAAATATGCTAGGTCCACTAGGTAGGACTATTTGCTTCATCTCATCCTTACATGGTGGGATTAAACTCTTCCTTCTTAAATATTCTTTTGGAAAGAATATACCGTATTTTTCGGAGTATAAGACGCACCGGACTATAAGACGCACCTACCTTTTTTGGTGAGGAAAACAAGAAAAAGAAATCTGCCTCTGCCTCACAGCAATTTTACCTCATTGCAGCAAACAGCAAACAGCCTGCTTTACTTTCGTTTTCGTTTTCAGCATAGCTTGATTAGTTCAAGGGGAAAAAAAATCCGCTCCAACAATTTACCTCCTTGCAGCAAGCAGCAGAGCCCTGTGCAAAACAGCTGAGAGCAAAACAGCTGAGAGTCGGGAGGCCGATCCAATCAACTAGTGTTAATTAGGTTGTGCTGAAGCTGAAAGGAGCTGTTTCTGCTTGCTGCTTGCTGCAAGGAGGTAACTACTGGGAGGCAGAGGCCAAAGGGTGGGGGCTAGTGGGTGGGCAGGGCTACATTCGGTGTATAAGATGCACCTAAATTTTCACCCCCTTTTAGGGGGGGGAAGGTGCATCTTATACTCTGAAAAATACGGTAATCAGCATTTCTTTGGCTCATGTATCTTTCTGTTAAGTCTTTGTATTTACATGGGATATATTTGAATTGCAACTATGTTTAGGAACAATAGCTTTGGGTTTCTAAAAGAGGGGCCGCTTTGTTTAATTAGAAGACCAAGTTGACTTCAACAAAAATGAAGCCTCAAGAGGAAGAAAAACATTGAGTTAAAAGGAAATCACATACATCCAGATCATAACAGGAAGTGCTGCCAAGAAGTAGCTGCCTTCAAGGAACTTTCCACACACCCGTGAACACATGTTTCATTTTTGTTGAGAGAAAGGGGGAGGGTAAACTAAGAGCCCACCCTATTCTGCGTGTAAATTTTCCAAAACTAGATTGATAATTTTCTAGAAAGGGTGAAAACTAGACACACTCTTTCAGAATAATAGAGTTGGAAGGGCTCAAGCAGGAGACGCTATATCCGTGATGGCAAACCTATGGCATGCGTACCACAGGTGGCACACAGCTCCCTCTCTGTGGGTATGCCAGCCGTTGCCCCAGCTCAGCTCCACCGCGCATGCACATGCGCTTCCCGCCAGCCAGCTGTGTCACTGCGTTTTTGTATTTACCAGATGAGCTCTTATTTTTGAACTTTCAGACTTACCGTAGCTTGCCAAGTTCTTATCAGTAAGCTAACTGCGCATGTCCACATTCTTGTCACTTTCTTCTATCTTTTTTTGTTCGCCTGCCAAGAGGTCCGGCAGGAACGCTGCCAAGATGTAATTAATAGCTAGTAAGATGTTTTTACTGTTTTATAATAAAATGTGTTTATTAGAATATATCTCGGTTTATTTTCTTAAAGTATACTTCAAGGAAAGGTCACGATCCATTCTCTAATCAAGGTGCAATTACCCAAAAAAGCAGAATTGGATTAATTGCCACCCTGACACGCTGGTCTTTGGGTCTCTGCCACGCATGCACGGTGGGTGGGGGCACATGTGGAGGACACGCGTGCATATGCATGGGAAGGGGGGTGCATGCATGCGGGGCTGCTTGCATTGCATTTTGGGGGTATGCGTGCACATACACACCCCGTGGCCCGTTTTGGGTCTGAAAGGCCTCCTGCACCAACCTGGAAGGCAAAATGGGGGATGGGGGTGAGTGAAGTGCATGCACGGGGGCGGGGCACTCGCATTGCATTTTGGGGATTCGCAGGTGCACGCTTTGGGCACTCAACCCCAAAAAGGTTAACCATCACTGCCCTATACCATGGCCCAAACTCTTCTTGAAAATCTCCAATGATGTAGCATCCACAACTTCTGGAGGCAAACTCTTCCAATGGTTAACATTTTCACTGTCAGCAAATTTCTCCTTAGTTCTAGGTCAGTGATGGCTAACCTTTTTGCCGTCGCGTGCCAAAAGCCGGGGAATGGTGTCGCACATGGATGGTCGCGTGCATGCGTGTCCACACCCATAATTCAATGCCCCCCCCTGTGCATGTGCACGCAACACTCCCACTCCCCACGACCCCCACTTTTGACACGCGATGGTACGGTGGGACCGGAAGGCCCATTTTCACTCTCCCCAGGCTCCAGAGGCTTTCTTGGAGCCAGGGGAGGGTGAAAATGGCCTCCCCCCCCGAGGCCCTCCAGAGGCTGGAAACGGGCTGTTTCCCGACTTCCGGTGGGACCGGAAGGCCTGTTTTTTGTCCTCCCCAGACTCCAGAGGCTTTCTAGGAGCCTGGCGAGGGTGAAAACTGCCTTCCCCCCCCTCCCCGGAGGGCCTCCAGAGGCCGGAAACAGCCTATTTCCTGACTTCTGGTGGGCCCAGAAGGTCCGAAAATCAGCTGGAGCTGAGCTAAAGCAGCGCTCGCGTGCCCACAGATATGGCTCCACATGCCACAGGTGGCACCCATGCCATAGGTTCTCCATCACGGTTCTACGTAGAATTTATCTTCCTATTCATAGTCACATCATCGTGAATTTGCTAGAAGTGAAAATCTGGAATCTACTCCCTGAAAAATTACATACCATAGTTCTTTATAACCCTATTTTGATCATCCAATATA
The DNA here is from genome assembly GCF_059756535.1 of Pantherophis guttatus. Taxonomy (NCBI): domain Eukaryota; kingdom Metazoa; phylum Chordata; class Lepidosauria; order Squamata; family Colubridae; genus Pantherophis; species Pantherophis guttatus. Next base: position 18,704,819 of record NC_142073.1, read on the forward strand.
GCCATATCTCTTCAATGTTGTTTGTTCTCAGAGGGAACGTTACAAACTCTACAAAATATTCTTTTTCAGAGTGTGTAGGGGCATATGGAATTTCTGAGGTGGTCATAATAGCCTTACCTTTCTTTCAAAGGTGTGGTCTAAATACCACTTGTAAAGTACAGACTTTGCATCTTCCCTCATTGAGACTCTCAGCGTAACATCTTCACTGTTATTCACAGGATGGCAATTCTTCTCACAACTAGGAAGAGCCAAAGAAAATGGCATTTAGTAAAATAAAAATAAGTGCCTGCTGAGAAAATCAACTGTTTCTACCAAAATGACATGAGGTTAACCTCAAGATGACAACTGGGTCTTCAAGCTGTTTTTCTGCTGAGCAGTGTTTTCCCGGAGGGAGCATATAGCTGATCTCTCTTAGCAATATACAAATTCAATTTTTCAATATAACTAACTTTTAGTGGTTCACAACCTAAATATGGTTTGGTTTAATAAACATACAAGAAAAAAATATTGGAGCTGGTATGTTAATAGTCTGACTGGACACACAGCAGCAGAGAATGCTAATCAATATGCTGAGTCACTTGATAATGAGATGAACAGCATATAACTTTAGTAAATACAATATTTATTGATTTATTTACTAAAGTTGTCAGTTCAGAGAGTGATTCACACCATCCTTAATACAAAGGCATTTTAACTCACTGCTACAATATTTATTTGACAGTCACAAACCATATTCAATTCAAACATTGATTTAGACACCTTGTTCATCTATAATTTTTCATAACCATGGTTTGTTGAATAATTCCCAGTGGCTAGATCCATGAATCACATTCAATCATAAACTTTAAAATTGTAAGCCATCCAGTCACTTGCTTGAGTTGAGAGGCTATGGAAATTAATTGATTGAATGATTAAAATAAAAAATAGAATAGAATAGAATAATAAATAAAATAAAATAATAAAATTAAAAAATTAAAAAATAAAATAAAATGATAAAATAAAATAATAAAATAAAATAAAATAAAATAAAAATAATAAAATAAATAAATAAATAAATAAATAAATAAAATAAAATAATAAAATAAAATAATAAAATAAAATAAAAAATAATAAAATAAAATAAAATAATAAAATAAATAAATAAATAAAATAAATACAATAAAATAATAAAATAAAATAAAATAAAATAAAATAATAAAATAAAATAATAAAATAAAATAAAATAAAATAAAATAAAATAAAATAAAATAAAGTAAAATAAAATAAAATAAAGGAACAATAAGGGATGCTCAATTCCAGATTGGTACATCAGCCATGTGTTTCGGTATAACATTTAGGTCTTGTCCAACAGAACAGCAAACAAATAATATGCCTTAGAGACATTTGTGAAGCGAAAGGGAGACAACATAATTCATGAATATCAGGGCCTGTATCAGCGGTAAAATCCACTTACCTTCGCTACCAGTTCGGGAATGGGAGCACGTGCGCCTCTTCTGCGCATGTGCAGAGCCTTCTGTGCATGCGCAGAGGGTCAAAAACGGGACGTAATAACATCCCAGCGGGTGGGCAGAGCCTCCCGCTGCCGGCACTACCAGTTCGCGCAAGCCGGATAGATCCGGCTGGATTTCACCACTGATCTGTATTCACAACAATAATTGTAGGACAAGAAAGGTGTCCCGTTGGTTGTTTTTTTTTTTTACAGTCAAACTGATTTAACCTTCTAAAGAGGTTTCTCCCCATCTATCTTAAAGAACAATAATGCAAGATTGCCACACCTGATCCTCAGGCTCAAATCTTGTTTTGCGGTGATGTACAAACATTGTTCGTCCTGCTTCTCCTCTTTCTCTGGGGTTTTCACCGCAACCTTCACTGTCACTGCGGAGCTGGGAGGAGGCAGGCAGTTGGGGGGTATCCGGATCTCTCTTTGTACAGTGTCGATAGATTGTTGCTGGACACATTCATCCCACTGAGGCCAGCAGGACCCTGAAAAGGCAGTTTTTCAGCCAAGTTTATTTGTGCTTTCTCTTCTACCCCAGAACCAGGATAAATGTTATGGTCCTGAGCATCGTGAGTTATCTCGGAATTGAAGTCATTATTTTGTGTGTGATTATTTTGAAAAAGATAGAATTTTCCCAACACAATTTGTGATGGAATGTGCACCTATAGAAGCAGAGGGAGAGTTTTTTGACAACAAAATGCTGTCCCAAAAGGAAACTAGGATTAAGGGATCGCTGGATATGGAAGGAAAGAAGATGTTCAGGGCAGGGGTGAAATCTACTTACCTTCCCAACCGGTTAAACTGGTTAAAACCAGGAAGTAATGACGACCGGGCAGGTGGGCAGAGCCTTGCACTGCCATCACTACCGGTTCTCCGATTCTCCGAACCACCGGCCACCATCGCTACCAGTTCGTCCAAACTGGTCTGAACTGGGAGCATTTCATCCCTGGTTCAGGGTAAGCATACCCTAGAATCTCATAGCATGTATCTAGCAGCTTAGAAACTTATAGCTTTAGTCTGGCACGATTCTGTCCAGGTGTAAGCAAATAAAGGATTGGTCACTATCGGATCTTGCTGTTTCATTTCTGGGCTTGAGCTTGACAAAACTAAGAGATGGACAAGGCCAGATGAAGGCCACCTGATTCCCTAAGCACAGTCCAACAATGGTGTCTCTTGGCCCTCCTGTCACTTAATTGACAAGACTTTAAGACTCCATAGCTGCTGAAAAGTCTTGCGTGGCAGTGAAAGAGTTACGGGTATGATCGCTGAGGGAAAACATTCTAGGGTTCTCCCTTACTTTGGTTCCCAAGACATGGGCTTCTCTTGTTCAGGGCTGGAGAAGGATGGATTTCTCCTTTCAGGATTCAGAGCGTTCTACCTGCAAAAACTGTAAAGCATCACACACCACTATTCCACTTCCCAGAGCTTCACGCTCAGCTCTTTACAGATCTCCACTTTTCTAGCTTTTCTTTCCTTCAGATACTTGCAACAGTTTATGAGGAAGACCTTGAGAAACACAGCAAAAAGATGCTGCCCAGGGCACGGTTAGATAAGAGAGGGCGTAGCCCACAGCTGCATAATGGGCAGAAAAAGAGGATCAGAAAGGACCCTCCCTAACTTCTCAGGTTGTAAAGGAGATGATGTGAGATTTGTACTATGAAACTCGCAAGATTGATTGTCAGCATTCACAGGTAGAGCAGAAGGAAACACAATCAGCTGAGCTAATTCTACTTTATTGTAAGGCTACATCGGAGGTGGTATACAGCTGGTTCAGACCGGTTCGGGAAAACTGGTAGCGGAAATCGCAGGGGGGCCTGCTCACCTGCCCTGGCTCTATGCCATTCTATTTAGGCACATTTTTGAGGCCGGTTGTATACGCGGAAGGCACGTGCACGAGTAAAGCTCATGCACGGAAGGTAGGGCGCATATGCGGAAGGCAGGCGGGCGCTGCGAACCAGTAGTAACAAAATGTGAAACCTACCACTGGGCTACATTATGGAAGCACACTGAGAGACACACACTTACCACAAGACCAAGTGTAGAGTGAATTGTTGCTGTCAGTCTCAGGCCAACCCAAGATAACTGTGGCAAAGACACCAGCATGGCGGCTGGGTGAAATGTATATCCTATTTTTCCCCTTGTCATCCTAAAGCCACAGAAATGTGAGGAATTAGGCATAAATATATCTCTGCAAAGTATTTTAGCTCTGGCAGTAGACAGATGCTTCCAAACTTTCTTACTTAATAGGCATAACCGAATAACATAAATAGCATAGATTTATAAATATCAATTTTTTTGCAACCTGGATTGAACTGCCTCTATGAGTTAAATGGCTTACAAATAGTCTCAAAGGTACTTTTTCAAGAGGCAACTGGACTTTCTGGTTTTTCTTTGAAGACGTTTCGCTTCTCATCCAAGAAGCTTCTTCAGCTCTTGTTGACTAACAAGTACTTCTCCTACCTGTTGCCTTTATGTGTCTAAGATTCCATCATATCTCATATACGATGTCTCATAGAGGAATAAGTTTGGATAAATTGGATTACGTTTTTTCTAAATAAACCAGTAGAGGATAGAGGACTGCATATCTGATTTAAATCACTTGAAGGATTCAGATTCATCACAATTTTAAAAAATTGTGAATGTCTACAAATTATTTCAATAGGCCAATGGGATTTTTGCAGGGATCTCCAAACTTGGCAACTTTAAGACTTGTTAGATCTTAGCAACTTTAAAATATGTGGACCAACTCCCAGAATTCCCCAGGCAGCAATTGGAGAGGGGGGAGGGGGCGGTATAAAAATTTAATAAATAAATAAATAAAATTTCTCAGCAATCTATCCCCTCTATCCACTGTCTTATGCACTTCCTTTTCTTCCACATTTTTCCAGTACTCACAAGTCTTCTTTTCCCATTTGTGTTGGATTGTTCTTCATTCTCCACAGGATCTGTTAGGGCCAAGAACACAATAGAAGATTTAAACTTCAGAATCAAATCGAATCGAATCGAATCAAACAGAACAGAACAGAACAGAACAGAACAGAACAGAACAGAATTCTTTATTGGCCAAGTGTGATTGGACACACAAGGAATTTGTCTTTGGTGCATACGCTCTCAGTGTACATAAAAAGAGAAGATACGTTTGTCAAGAATCATACGGTACAACACTTAGTGATAGTCATAGGGTACAATAAGCATAGGGTACAATTCATCATTCAAAATAGGCTTGAATTTTCTCTCTACAAAACAGGGATGTTTCTCCTTTTCTCTACCCACTCTTTTTATACGAAAGATGGCTAAAAATGGTTTCTAGAAAGACTGGCTTGGGTATAAGTTAAAAAGGAAGGGAAGTTTCATTTAGAAGAGTTTTGGTTCCACCGTTGCTAAATCTGGACTTCTTCTGCCCTGAACATTTTTCATCACTGGCCTTGGGATCACAGAACAGTATATATTACAGCACTCTACCCACTGACATTGATCCTGAAAGGTCACATTGCTTTGTTACACGGTTTTATCCTAGGATCCAATCTGAGTCGGCCACCAAGACCAGGCGTTTAGTCTGTCTTCTGAGCTTTTGGACACATGCTGGAGCCCATCTGGATGGGAACTTCTCTCTCACCAGAACGTCCGGTGTAATCTTCCAAGCTTTTGGACTCGTGCTGGAGCCTATCCTCATCCCTTACCAAAATGTGAAGCGAGAAGTACCCTGATGATGGGCTCCAGCACAAATCCAAAAGTTCAGAAGATTGAACTTCTGGTCGCAGTGCAGTGGTGAAATTCAAAATTTTTTACTACCGGTTCTGTGGGCGTGGCTTGGTGGGCGTGATGTGGCTTGGTGGGCGTGGCTTGGTGGGCGTGGCAGGGGAAGGATACTGTAAATCTCCATTCCCTCCCCACTCCTGGGGGAAGGATATTGCAAAATCCCCATTCCCACCCCACTCTGGGACCAGCCAGAAGTGGTATTTGCCAGTTCTCTGAACTACTCAAAATTTCTGCTACCGGTTCTCCAGAACCTGTCAGAACCTGCTGGATTTCACCCCTGTCGCAGTGAATGACCCAGATTGGATCCTGCAACATTATCCTAGGACACATATATTTGCTTTCATTTGTGAGTTTTAATCCTACCCATTTCCTGCACCGTACAATCAATGTCCCATGATTACCTTTTTTGTGAGAACTGTTAGACACTGTGACAGTTCCAACATCAACACTCATGTTCGAGAAGGCGTTCATCACAAACACTTTGACCAGAAAAGTACCTGAGAAGAGTACATGGCAAAAAAACCCAATATGAAATAGAATAAGTGAAACAGAGTCACAATTAAAAATGAATCTTGAATTATCATAGGTGAGGTTGGCTGGGTAGAAGGTCTTTGTCAGGGTTCCAAGTAACACCCCAATGAAAGAAGACTCCGAGGCTAGACGTTCCTCAATGTTCCTCCTTATTAGAAATATCACATTGGCACATCTGGAAAAACCCGAATCTGAAAGTTTTCAGGTTTTCCCCACCCAACAGAAAGTCCAAGTCCCTGCCCAGCACCCACAGGTCCATCACATTGTCCAATCCAGTGGTGGGATTCAGCCGGTGTAACAACCGGTTCGCTGAGTATGCGCTTCGCCAATCACTTTTCCAGTCCATTTCAAAACACCATTAACAGTTACCTTCCACTAGTCCCAGTGAGTGAAACAGCTGAGGCGCAGCAATCCGCTCTGCCGCGCCGATCAGCTGGGCTTCAAAAAAGTGAAATATAGGTAAGTATAGCGCAGGGGTAGGCGGGCAGGCCCAGCTGACAGTCGGAGCGAACCGGTTCGCTCTCAGCTGATCGTTGGAGCAACCGGCTCACCCAAACCGGATGAATAGGCTGAATCCCACCCCTGGTCCAATCACAGCATCATTCCAACTGGAGATGCCTCCCAGTTCAAGCCCTCCAAAGGCAGAGCAAGATGTCCTTGACTTTCTGAGAAAGGAATGTTATTATGACTATATATCACCCTTGCTCCATATAATCCCCCCACCCAGTTTCCCACAGTAGGAAATATGGCAGGCCTAAAGGCCCAATGTAAAAGATGGTTCCAGGCCTGACAATCTTGGTGTTAGAATTTCAGAGAACTAGAGGGGATGGATGGCAGTGACCATGGCAAGGCAAGTAAAGCCTGATGAATAAAAAGTTTAATCTGACAGCAAAAGTTTGAGATGATGGTATGGCTTGGAAGAACTCAAATGGATGAACTTTTCATCCCTGATACTGATGATCTGACAACCAAGCAGACTGCCTATTTTGGGCAATCTTTCCTCTCTACTGTCAGGAAGCCACCCTTTTCCTCCTGTCATTACTGAATTCCTGATATTTTCTGCTTCTTCTTTTCAGTTCCATCTCATGGTTCAGCAATCAGCAAAAGAGAGAGAGGGGGGGAGAGAGAGAGAGGGAGAGAGAGAGAGGGAGAGAGAGAGAGAGAGAGAGAGAGAGAGAGAGAGAGAGAGAGAGAGGGAAGCATTAACAAAACTCAAAAGCATTAGTATTTGGTAATGTCCTCTTTGCCAAGTGTGAGCTTTGGCAGTTGGCCAACAATGCCAAGCCAGGAGTCTATTTTTTTTTCCTGAAAATACTATAAATCTGGTAAAATGCTGATTAGTTGGATGTGCCCAAGGGAAAACAAAATAAGATTTTCATATTTTGATTTAGATACTTCAGTGTTTGCTTCCTCTTTTAATCCTAACCTTCACTTAATCTGTTACATCTTTGTATACATTATTTACAGGGTTGGGTTTAGAAATGGAGAAATCTACCATGTTTCCCCCAAAATAAGACCCTGTCTTATATTTTTTTGAACCCCGAAATAAGTGCTTGGCCTTATTTTCAAGGATGTCTTATTACTTTGGGGCATGTGGAGCAAGACAGGGATCCTCTTGCCATCTAACCTGATTTCCAGCTCTGTCTCCCTAACCCTAACCAGAGGAAATGACAGGGACTGGCTGCACATGCAGTTAAATATTTTCGGGGAGGGCTTATTTGGGGGGGCTTATTTTAGTGCATACGCTCAAAAGCCCAATTGGGCTTATTATCATGGGATGTCTTATTTTAGGGGAAACAGGGTAGGTTAGTCTTCATTCATGAAATCTCCTCACTGCTAGATCCAGATCTTTCAGAGAGAAAAATTTGGAGTATTGTGTTTGGTGTCTTGGGTTAATACTTGGAGGAAAGATAGCGCGTAAACGAGCTAGATATAAATAATTAGAATCTTTGTGTTACAATACCTTCAGAATTCATTGGGATGGTATAAATTTCAGACTTTCCTTCAACGAAATCCTTCCGGTGGGAAAATGTTTCGTTCATCCCGGTCACTTCGAATCTCACTTTTTCAGGGGCGCCACGACGTACGGAGACTTTGATTTCCAGGTCTTCTCCTAATTCCAAGGAGTCGGAGGTTAACATGGCTTGGAGTCCAGAAATCGGCTCTACTAAATGAACAGTCAGGATTTCTACGACCTCTGAATCTGTGGTGTTGCTGGTGGCAACTATTTCAAGAGAATGGACCCCAGGGCCAATCAGCCGTTGAAGGACCCCATCCAAGGTCAGATTATGAGGAACAGTTCCTATTTTTGTGCTGGTCTCCATCACAGTCTTGTTATCATTTAATACAGTATAGGTTACTCCAGTCCCTGCAACAAAAAAAAACCAACAAAAAATATCCAAAATGGCTTAAAGGTGATATGAGTTATAACAAACGCCATATGCCTTCCTTATTATAAATGTATTTGTTTACTAAATGTATTTATCCAGTGTTTGTTATACACATACACAAATAGAATGCAATATACATTAAATAAACAAATGCACTTGGATGGATGGACAGACAATAGCTGTGCTAGTTGAAGATAAAGGGAATTGCAATATACCTAGAGGCCTGTCTTCTAGAAAAACAGCTTTACAAGCTAAGATAGGGATTCTAACATTATTTATTATTATTTATTTATTTATTTTATTTTATTAAATTTTTATACCACCCTTCTCCTGCTGGACTCAGGGCGGTGAACAGCCAAGAATAAAAAACATCCAATACAAAATTTAAAATTATTAAAAGAATTAAACAAATTTTGGCCCAAATTTAAAACATCCCAACTAAAATCCGTTACAATTAAAATATCTAAGGGTGGGGGGGGGGGGTTACGCCAGCCCAGCTTGGTGAAATAGAAAAGTTTTGAGGGCATGGCGAAAAGCCCGGAGATCTGGTATCCTACGTATCTCCCAGGGCAGGTCGTTCCAGAGGGCAGGTGCTGCCACAGAGAAGGCCCTCCCCCTGGGGGTCGCCAGCTGACATGCCGAATAGAGTAGAGTAGAGTAGAGTAGAATAGAATAGAATAGAATAGAATAGAATAGAATAGAATAGAATAGAATAGAATAGAATAGAATAGAATAGAATAGAATAGAATAGAATAGAATAGAATAGAATAGAATAGAATTCTTTATTGGCCAAGTGTGATTGGACACACAAGGAATTTGTCTTTGGTGCATATGCTCTCAGTGTACATAAGGAGAATAAAATACATTCATCAAGAATAAAAAGATACAACACTTAGTGATAGTCAAGGTTACTAATAAGCTATCAAGTCGTACTAGGAAACAAATAAAAACAATGTAAATTGAAAGATACAAGCAACATGGTTATAGTCATAAGTGGGAAGAGAGATCCTAGTAAGGAAGAGAAGAATAATAGTAATACAGTCATAGTAAATTATTTGACAGTGTTAAGTGTTAAGTTAGTGTAGAGACTACACTAACCTCCATCAAGTTCTACTTGAATCCACAAGGTTTCCTCATAAAGGCTCCTGCAATGAGAGCTGTTCCCCACTTCGTATTTGCTGAAGCACCCGGTCACGGTGAGCTTATCCATTTTATCTCGAACAGTGACGAGTTTTTGAGCCGTCACGTGCCACTCGCTAGTAGTACACTCCACAAAAACGGTGAACTCGCCTGGTTTGGTGAAGCAATGAGTCACATTGCTATGCAAGCTGTAAACACAAAACTAGGACAAATTATCGGCAGATCTGTCAAGCCCCAAACCAAGAATAACACTTGGTAATTCTTCCAAGCTGAGATCTTTATTGCTTGACACTTATAGACAAAATCTTGCCAGATGGAAGACTGTCCTATCTGGCAACTATAATATATTCTAGGAACTATGAAGGAGAGGCTGTCCTCACTCTCTTTCTGTCACAAGTATCCAGATGGAGTTGCCTCTTATTCTCTGGAATGCATCCCTCCCTCCTGGAAATCCACCTCCTTCCTACAGTCCATCCCAAGATCTACAGCAGCTACAGCAGGGGTGGGATTCTACCAGTTCAGTCTGGTTTGAGTGAACCGGTAGGTCCGATGATCAGCTGGGAGCGAACCGGTTCATCCCGATGATCAGATGGGCCCACCCGCCTGCCCATGCTATTTTCCTACCTTTATCTTCTCAGCTGATTTGTGCGGCAGAGCGGATTGCCACGCGAATCAGCTGTGTTACTCCTCCAAAGAAACCCAGAAATGAAGATTTCTTCAAACCGTGCATACACACGCAGCGTGCGTCAGGCCCGGGCACACGCAAATCGCGCAATCATCGAACCTGTTGTTAAACCAGGAGAATCCCACCACCACTGATCTACAGCAAGGCATTGAAAAGTGTAAGATATTGGCTGTAGGTTCAAATTGGCCAAGCATCCCTTCTTAGAGGACATTACATTTAGGGATGAGGTAGGGGTCAAAAAGGATAAGACAGTGACTGTGACTCTGTAATCAAAGCTCTGCCCCTTTTTTATATGGGACATGGTGGTGCATTGGTGAGGAAGATGAGGATAGTTATCGAAACATATCCAGAAGTCGTAAGTCTGGCAAAGCCCACTCTTGAATCTCGCTGACTCTTAGATGCAACTGCAGTCTCTTGAAGGCCCCTGCCTCATTTTCTCCCCAAGCTTCCTCTGACCTTGGAGGATAGTAGGGGTCCACCGTGTTTCCATCTCCGGTGCTGATTATGCAGGAAAGGTTTCCAGTGTATGGTGAGAGCAGCCATTTCAAGGAGATGGTGACATTTTCCGATACGAACGTGGTTTCCGTTACCGTCAAACTCAAGCCTGTAAAAGAGTAGAGTGTCAGTGCTCCGAGTAACGCACCCATTGAAAACAGGACTCCAAGGCAGGTAGATTCCTCAAAGGATATGTTTATTGGATACATCATATCGGCACAGTCAGTGAAAACAAAACACCGACAGTTCGCACGGTTTTCACCTAATTAACTTCCCCCTCCCAAGTGTCACCAGTCACATTGTCCAATGAAGATGGAAGGCAGCAGGGGTGGGCTTCAAAAATTTTAGCAAGGGGTTCTCTGCCTGGTTGCTGGGTGGGCGTGGCCTAGTCGGCCTCCTGCACCTCGGTAGGGGGGGCATTTTTGCCCTCCTGGAGGCTTTCCTTGAGCCTCCAGGACGGCGAAAACAGCCTCCCCGGGCTCCAGAGACCCTCTGGAGGCCAGAAACGGATCCATTTCTGGCCTTCCCAAACGTCCGGTAGGCCCGTTTTTCATCCTCCCCAAGCCTACATGCGCGCCCTGCACTTATCTACATCCAAAATGGGCCGCGTGGGGACTCCACAGCAGCCCACCCCTGGAAGGCAGGCTCTTCTCCACTTTCAAAGGCCACCTGTTTTAATGACCTTGGTTCTCACAAGACAGCATTTTGTTTTGGCCAGAGCCTAGCTATCTACTTCCTCCCTCCCTTCCCCCTTTCTCGCTTTGTGGCAGCTATGATGGCTTCAGCCAGGTTCACTTCAAAGTTGACGTAGAGAGAATGCCATCCTCTTTTGCATCCAGAGACAATTCTGAGCCTCCTCAAATCTTTCTTTCACAAAATATCCTCCATAAAAATTACAACCATTTAAATCATCACCATGGAAACTGGAAAACAAAAGCTAATATTATCGACATAATACTCTCATATTGAAGGCTCAAAGATCCTTACAGAAGAGTCCTCGGTGTTAAGACCGAGCTTGTGAGAAAACAGCAAAACTATAATAGAATATGAAATAGAAAATCATAACAGCCAAATGATTAATTTTAATATGCGTTTATTGCAATACTAAAATTTTTTGTATAGGCTCAAATAATTTGAGTATTATATAAAAATGTTCTTATCTAACACACAATTGGTTTATTTATGATCACAGATCAGGTAGAAATAAAATATAAACCCTACATTGCAAAGTGCACAATTACCATTTTCAGCTGGAATTATTTCCAGCTCAAAAAGAGCTGAAGGTCAGAGAAGAAATAGATTTATTTATTTATTAGTTTTATTAAACGTGTTTGCCATCCATCTTGCCACAAGGGCTACAGGGATTTTTGCTAAAGTTATTTGTTTGTTTGTAGCTTCTGAGTCTAATCAAGGTGATTCTGAAAAAAAATTAAAATCCAGCTTCTTCACCATTAAAAATAATCCTCCATTAGGAATGTAGCATTTGCAAGAATCTAAATGATTCTACAAACTATTATATAGGCTGGCACCAAGCTGACAAGTCTTTGAATCTCAGACATCGCATTATTGTTGCAGGAAAAAAATAATCAGACTGCTGGTTAGCAATTTCAAGACAGGGTTTCTACCGGTGGTGGGTTTCAAATTTTTTTACTACTGGTTCTGTGGGTGTGGCTTGGTGGGCGTGGCCGGGGAAGGATACTGTAAAATCACCATTCCCACCCCACTCCAGGGGAAGGATACTGCAAAATCCCCATTTCCTCCAGATCAGCTAGGACTTGGGAGGCAGAGAATAGATGGGGGCGGGGTCAGTCAGAATTTTTACTACCGGTTCTCCGAACTACTCAAAATTTCTGCTACCAGTTCTCCAGAACTGGTCAGAACCTGCTGAAACCCACCTCTGGTTTCTACGCAGATGTCACTGACCATTCTTGGTCTCCCTGGACGGTGTGTAGAAATGGTATTGCTTACCTTCCATGCACTGGTATTGGACGGAGAGGTAGCTTCCCAAACCTGGACAAGGTTCTCCGAAAAAGGTTCCATCCGCTGCAACTTGGCATGCCTGGAGCCCGTGACATTGCCCTGCAAAGGTTAAGATGGCTGCCTGAGTTATGATTTCAGTTGGTTTCAGTTTCTCATTTTTGTAGATGGATGGATGAATAGGTAGATAAATGACTGGATGGATGGATGGGTAGGTAGGTAGATAGATGATAGATAGAAAGAAGATAGATAGATAGATAGATAGATAGATAGATAGATAGATAGATAGATAGATAGATAGATAGATAGATAGGTATAGATAGATGATAGATAGAAAGAAGATAGATAGATAGATAGATAGATAGATAGATAGATAGATAGATAGATAGATAGATAGATAGATAGATAGATGATAGATAGGTATAGATAGATGATAGATAGAAAGAACATAGATAAATAGATGATAGATAGATAGAAGATAGAAAGATAGAAAGAAGATAGGTATAGATAGATGATAGATAGAACGAACATAGATAGATAGATAGATAGATAGATAGATAGATAGATAGATGATAGATAGAAAAAAGATAGATAGATAGATAGAAAGAAGATAGATAGAAAGAAGATAGACGATAGATAGATAGATGATAGATAGAAAGAAGATATACGATAGATAGATAGATGATAGATAGAAAGAAGATAGATAGATAGATAGATAGATAGATGATAGATAGATAGATAGATAGATAGATAGATAGATAGATAGATAGATACATACATACATACATACATACATACATAGATATATAGATATATAGATATATAGATATATAGATAGAAAGAAGATACATAGATACATAGATAGGCAGGCAGGCAGACATATGTGAAAGAGGAGACTGGGAGACTGGCCCAAGAGACATTACAAAGGGAAAAGTCAGATGGAAAACAGCATAGTCTGCAGCTGAATAGTGGGTGGGGCAAGAGACTCAGAAGGGACCCTCCCTAGTTTCTTGGACTGTAAAGGAAATGGGGAGAAACAGGACAGAATTGTACTTTAGGAATTGCAAGACTCTGTCCATGTAGATTTACAACAAAATAAATTAGCTCATCTGGTTGTGATTATCGGTTGGTCTGGCCTGGATTGCCCGTTGAGGCTCTATCCAAGAAGCTAAGCAGAATTGGATTTGTTGGCATCTGGATATGGTGAGAAACCATTAAGAAATGTTTGACCCATATGATAAACCAGGCAGCTGCCAGGTTGAATATAAGGGAATTTGCCTATTGCTGTCAAGAAAACTAACTGGACATGTCCATGTGGTCACAGTAAGTCAAACCTGACTGAAGGTCATCTTTATTATTGCCTTTGGAGGCTTCCAAAGTGAGGGCCACGTAGGGTGGGGCTTTCTAATACTTGCAATATGGGTTTTGAGGCTTACCTGCAACTTCATCTTTCACGCTAATCCAACTGCACTCTTCTTCGTCATCAAACTGCAGTGGGGTCTCAAGGACACAGTAGTGAGGAGTTTTCCTCCCATAGAAGCTCTCTCCGATCTGAATGACTTCTCCCGATCCACACTGCACGGTGGCGTTGAAGTTGTCACAAGCAATGCTGTGGCCCGATTCTGGACAGTAAGGAATAATTTAACCGTATTTTCACAGTAACAGAATTGGAAGGGACCTGTTCTGCCCCAGCTCCGGATTTCTGAGGATATTGACACACACCAACGGTCCTTATCAAATTTATTAAGTAGCAAGAATAAACAAGACTGGCAAAGGTTGGCAACCAGCCCAGAAAACAAGATATGATAAACCAAAATATTCTGATAATAATACAAGTTGTTTCCAGCAATAATGCACTAGCTGCGTGCAACTTAAATAGGCTAAGGGAGTGGCCAATTATCCTCAAGCCCTACTCTCGAGTAGACCTCCTCCTCCTGAGTAGCCACTCCTGCCTTTTGGCAACCCTGCATGCCCGAGCATTGAGGAGAGGCTCCTCCACTGGCATCACATCTTCTTCAGCCTCCTCGCTGTCCGACGTGAACGCTGGCTGTGCAGGCTGCTGGCGCGACACCACACCAGCCTCCTCTTCATTGGGATGAGCCACGATCCGTACAGGCTGCTGGCGGGCCACAACAGGATCTTGGAGGTCATCTAGTCCAACCCCCCTGCTCACGCAGGAGACCTGTACTAGGGATTTGAACCACCGAACTGCCGACCTTTCTTTTTTTTTTAATAAACATTTTATTGATTTTCAACAATTAAAATACAAAAAGAAGAAAGTTTGTGTACCATTTACATGACATATTACTATATTTCACTTATACTCTATACATTCTAACCAGGGGTGGGTTCTACTTTCCTTTACCACCGATTCGCAGTGGGATCGTGCAGAAGCTTCTGTACCTGCGCAGATCGCTGATGACGACATCCGGGGCAGTGGGCAGGGCCTCCCGCCGGTTTTACTACCGGTTCTTGCGAACCGGTCCGAACCGAGGGCAACCCACCACTGATTCTAACTAAATTCAATCCTACTTTATCTAATTTTTTTTTCTATTCTCAATCCATTTATACCACTTCTCCCATATTATATAATATTCCAGATCCATCAATCCTTTCAGCTCAAGTGTCATCTTAATCCATTTCAGCGCAGTCCAAGACTTTTTTAATTATTAAGTCTTCCGAGGGTATATTTGTGTTTCTCCAACACTGTGCAAAGGTTAGTCTTGCCACCGTTATTATATGTAGAATAATGTACATTGTTTTTTTGTCATATTTCTTTTTCATTATCCCCAAAACAAACAGTTCCAGAGTGTAATCTATTTGGATGCCAGTTAATTCCTGTAACCAATTTTGGATTTTTTTTTCCAATATTTTTTCGATTCTGGGCATCACCACCATGCATGAAAGAAGGTACCCTGCTTTTGTCCACATTTCCAACAATTTGGGGTTAAATTTGGATATATCTTTGCCAATCTTGAAGGTGCCAAATACCAGCGATAAAACATTCTTTATTGATTTTCTTTTGCTGATTTTGTTATTTTATAATTTCTGTTCCAAATCATTTCCCAATCCTCTAATTCGATATTATGTCCTACATTTTTTGCCCAAGCTATCATTGCTCCCTTCACTATATCCTCGGCTCTGTCAAATTCTAATAAATAATTATAAAATATAGTTATCCATTTTTCATCCGGGCCAATCAATAATTTGTCTAATTGTTGTGAGACCAATTGTTGTGAGACCATATTCTTCTTTATCTTTTAAGTATCGTGACTTAAATTGCAAATAAGGCCACCAACCTATATTATTCAACTGCCGACCTTTCTGATCAACAAGCTCAGTGTCTTAGCCACTGAGCCACCTGAAAGCTTCCTTCCAAGTGTCTTTATCTTCTTAATGCAGCTTCTCTAATGAGGTGCTCCCCAGAGATGTTGGACTTGAATATGAGAGTTTCCAAAGACAGCCAAAGGCAAACTACTTGGGAATTATGGGAGCTGAATTCCAGAACATTTAGTGGGACAATCTGGGAAAGCTTTCCTTACATGCTCCAATAGGGAGCAATAGAAGCTAGAAGACATGAAGCCTGTGCCCGTTTTGTGCTGTTTAGTGGCACAGATTCCCACAACTAATGGCTAATCAGAAAACATCAGGGCCAAAAATGTTGTGAACTCCCATTCTCGTTCAAAGTTTTTTATTGTGGTTTTTTTCGTTTTCCAGAATTCCAGTACATAATCGATCAGACAGTGTTACTTTTCCCACAGGTTAGATTAATTATTCCTATATATTCTATAACTCCTAAATATATATATATCTTAAACTTTATACTAGTCTTTATCCATTTTTAATTCGGTTATCAATCTACCTGTACCAATTATCCCACACCGTATAGTATTCTGAATCCTCTTTTTCATTTAGTTCTAATGTTAGTTTATTCATTTCGGCACAATCGAATATTTTTTGAATAATGGCTTCCTCTGGTGGTATATTGTTTCCTTTCCAATGTTGTGCATATGTTATTCTCGCTGCTGTGAGTATGTGTATGATTAAATATCCTGGTTTTTTTGTCATATTTAGTCTTTAGTACTCCCAGGAGAAAAGTTTCTGGAATCAATTCAATTTTATTATTAATTAATTCTTGTAGCCAATTTTGTATTTTACTCCAATACCTCTTCGCTTCAGGACATGACCACCACATATGGAAGAAGGTACCTTGGTGATGCCCACACTTATCCACACTTCGGATAGATTTTTGCCAGTCTTGCAGGCGCTAAGTGAGATTGGTATAACATTTTATATTGATTTTCTTTGTATGATGCCACTTTTGTTAATTTGGTGAACTCCCATTCTCAACAACGCAGCATAGCCTTAACAACAGGGGTGCTATTCACTTACCTTCACTACCGGTTTGCAAATGCGAAGTCTCCCACAGCAGCTGCTACCGGTTCTCTCAAACCGGATAGAACCAGCTAAATACCACCAATGCTTAACAAGCATGGATGTTGGTAAAGAAGGCTGGGAATGATCTTTCAACCACATGGGAAAGGCTGAAGGTGTTGCAACGTTAAATGAATGAATAACTTTATTACAAGCCGGAGGTCCATCAAGGAAATCAAAATAGAAACAATAAAATGAAATACTGTAAAACAGGGGTCCTCCCCAAACCCCGGAGCCACGGACTGGTGCTGGTCCATGGTCTGTCAGCTGCAGGGTGAAACCATTCCCCCCACCCCCTCACCCTGGTACATGGAAAAATTGTCTTCCACAAAACCACTTCCTAATGCCAAAAATGTTGGGGACTGTATTGGGAACAATACAACCCTTCTAATAATCTACACAATATAACAAGCGTTCAGTTGCACAATTGATGTGCCATTGGCAAAACGCAGGTCCTGTAGGTTGCAAATGCAAATCTAGTGACAGGTTTGCATTGTTTTAGAATCTTTGTCTGCCAGGAGTTTTTCATGACATCTGTCCTGTTGTCTCGACAATGGCCTAATGAGGGGCGTTAGAAGCTTGCTATGGGTACCATTATACATTAAAATGGAATAACCTGGGAGTCTGCGATTGAACGTTCTCAGACTGGCATTGGCCATTGATGTAGGCAGAAATCCGCTCCATCTCATTTGCCCTGTTGCTCGCTTTTCTAACCAAAAGCTTAGAAATCGAAAGTTGGGCCAATATAATCTAGGTTAGTATTTCTCAACCTTGTAAACTTGTCAGTTTTGTCAACCTGAAGATGGGTGGACTTCGGCTCTCAGAATTCCTTAGCCAGCAGAGCTGGGGAATTCTGGGAGTTGAAGTCCACCCAGTGGTGCAATCTATTTTATTTTTACTATCGGTTCTGTGGGTATGGCTTGGTGGGCATGGTGTGGCTTGGTGGGCGTGGCAGGGGAAGGATACTGCAAAATCCCCATTCCCTCCCTACTCTAGGGGGAAAGATATTGCAAAATCTCCACTCCCACCTCACTCTGGGGTCAGCCAGAGGTGGTATTTGCCAGTTCTCCGAACTACTCAAAATTTCCGCTACCGGTTCTCCAGAACTTGTCAGAACCCGCCAGATTTCACCCCTGAGTCCACCCATCTTTTAAGTTGACATAGTTAAGAAATACTGGTCTAGGTGGTTATACCTGTGTATTTCAAAGGCATGGGTATGGATTTCATTTCTTACCAAATTCACAAATAAAGTCAAACTCCTGGCTACAATTCTCAGTTACTCCCCACTGGTACTCAGCGTTCTTCAGGATATAGCCGCAGGACGATGCAAAGACTGAGGGTGGATCTTGGAACCACTTGGTGAAGGTGATGTTCGAAGTATCTAGCCAAATCATCGATCCTGCATGGAAAGAAATTGATATAGCGTATGGATGCACCACAGAATATTTTACAACTACAAAGAGAAGTATCCATCAAGATTTCCTTGCTTGGCCACTGGCCAGCAGTAGCACAGTGAAGTTGGATACGTATCTCTTCAACCAGAGGACCTCTCAGGTTATCCCCCAGAAAGTAGTGGGTGATCAGATAGCAAACAAGCTACTATTGTTCTCCTGGCTTCCGTGGCAAAGTATACTCAATGGGTTGCTGCCGCATGCCACAACACCAAGAAGAGAATTTAGCAAGATGACTAAGATGCTCTTCCATCAATCTTTTAATCATTCATGGACCGTAATTGACATTTCAATATTTTAAACTTGGCATTTTTGCTTTTAAACTTGTGAGTCATCTTAGGTGCTTATGTAAGTAGAAAGGTGGCTCTTGGTGCATTCTGTTGATCAGAACATGCCCGGTAAATTGCTTCAAGGGCCATGCCCTCTCCTGCATTCTGGTCACTCATTAATTGGCCACCTGAGAATGTTTAAGAAGTTCGTAGGCATGGAGAGAGGCCGATGACTGCTTTCTCCCCCGTGCCTTATAGTTGATATCTAAGGGTGCTGTTTATATGGCACATTTGAATACAATTTATTGAGAATTGGCATCCTATACACATGGAAGACATGGAAGGGAGGGAGGAAAAGATAGAGATGGAAGGGAGGAAGTAGAGGGAGGGAGAAGGAAGGAAGGAAGGAAAGAAGGAAGGAAGGAAAGAAGGAAGGAAAGAAAGAAGGAAGGAAGGAAAATATAGAGATGGAAGGGAAGAAATGGAGGGATAAGGGAGGGAGGGAGGGAGGAAGGAAGGAAGGAAGGAAATGATAGAGATGGAAGGGAGGAAGTAGAGAGAGGGGGAGGCAGGCAGGCAGGGAGGAAAGAAGGAAGGAAAAGATAGAGATGGAAAGGAAGAAATGGAGGGAGAAGGGAGGGAGGAAGGAAGGAGGGAAGGAAATGATAGAGATGGAAGGGAGGAAGTAAAGGGAGGCAGACAGGCAGGCAGGAAGGAAGGAAGGAAAAGATAGAGATGGAAGGGAAGAAATGGAGAGGGAGGGAGGGAGGGAGGGAGGGAGGGAGGGAGGAAGGAAGGAAGGAAGGAAGGAAGGAAGGAAGGAAGGAAGGAAGGAAGGAAGGAAGGAAGGAAGGGAGCAGTGACAAACCTTTGTAGCACTGTCAAGAAAATTACCTAGATATGTTCATAAATGCACCAGAAGCTGAGCTTCTCATTCCCTTTACAATTTACCTCTCACATTTGTATCTAGGATTCTAATCACAACTTGCTGCTCACACAACTGTCCTCAATTTTTCTTACCTTCGTTAGTTTCATTTGAAGAGGTGTAGGTTATCCCGATCCACCACTCCTTCTCCTCAGAGATGTGTTCCTCCAAGAACGTTTGAGTCTCTTCGTTCCAAATAAAGGCCAAATGGCCCCCTCCTCTCTCACACCAACTCTGGGCACTCGTGAATGTGCGTTGGAGTTTCACAAATTCATAGCACGAGTGATTGAAAGCCACTTGATACTTTGAACATGGGATCTCTTCTGCCAAGGATAAGTCCTCTTCTGTAGACCAGGAAACTAGGAGTATAAAAATTATACTAAGGAAATGCATGACTGGATCAACAGTTGATGCAGCTCCTACATTGAGAGAGACAGTGAGCCCATCACCAATTCTCTACACTTTCTGACTTGGTTTTGTAAACCTATTTCTCTTTTCTACCTCTTCTCCTATTGTCCGTGACAGCCTACTAAACCTTTTGCTTCCAATTAAAAAAAAGAAGAAGAAGCTTCTTGAACCATCATTTTTTTAAAAAGCACGACCTGGTGCTATTGATGTACCAATGGCTTTTGAAAAAGGGCCATTGTGCAAATGTCTGTTACAAATCAAGAAGAATAAACAGCAAGCTTTAATGGACAAATTTCCATGTGAGCGGAGAAGATTACATTGATAAATAAGCACACGTAGCTGTATGGGAACCACAGATAAAAGAGGCGGTAAAAGGGGCTATTGTATTTTTTAGCTGTTGGCCCTTTTATTCCAAAATAAGAATTTAAAAACCTTGAACGTTTGATTTATCACGGTAATCAGCCAAAAATTCAGTATCCGTAGTGACATGTTGGGATACATTATGTGTATCATCTGAGGGATATATGTGACAATTTCAGCAATCCTTATAAACTGTGAACAAAGAAGGTATGTGGAAATTAGTTGTATATCCGTAGAAAGAAACAGTACACATCAACTTTCTGGAGAGTTGAGGAATAAGAAGAAATCTTCTTTGTCACTTCCTTGCATCTCTTCAAGCAGCAAATGCATTAACCAGTCTAAGGATTGCTGGGGTGAAAGACATGGACGTTTTGAATAATAGGAGTATTATCTCAAGACTGGTTAAAAAAACCTTTCAGTAAGATCTAGTCCAGTGGTGGTAAATCTATGACACATATGTCAAAGGTGATGACCATGATATTTTGGGTGACATGACAGTTTTCACCCAAGACCATTCTGGTCCTCTCTGATTCTATCATCGTCCTATTGCCCTGCTCTAGGAAAACTACAAACTATCTTGCTTGTGGCCTTTCTGACATATCCAGAAGAGGACTGAGCTTGTACGTCTCTCAATTCAGGTGCTGAAGAACCAAGCTTTAGAAGAAGTCCTTGACAGAAGGGGGTAGAATCTGACCTTAGCAAACCAAAGCTGTTTAGCTTCAGCTGTACATAGTGGGTAGGGAGTAGGGGCCTTGGATTGGCTATATAAAGCTCCTGGGGAAAGGTATTTCCTTTCTGAGACAGCTTGAAGATAGACGTCTCCTATGGTGGTGTGTATCTGCAATGATCCTTTATCCAATACTGAAGCCTACATCATTTTGAGCTTAAATGAACTCCAGAGGATGGTAGAGGACAGGAAGGCCTGGAGGAACATTGTCCATGAGGTTGCAATGGGTCAGACACAACTTCGCAACTAACAACAGCAACAACATTTACTTGAAAACCTATACGCTGCATTACACAGATTCTCAGCTATGACCCACGCAGTAAACAAGTTCATTGAGGACCTATATACTACATGGATCAGAAAGAGGGCTGAGAAAGTATCTACAGACCCCACACATCCTGAACATAAACTATTTCAACTGTTCCCCTCAGGATGGCACTATTGAGCATTGCATGCCAAAACAATTAGTATGATTTGATTGCTTATTTCTGCCCTTTGACTATCATTAAGTGTTGTATCTTATGATTCTTGATGAACGTATCTTGTCTTTTTATATACACTGAGAGCATATGCACAAAAGACAAATTCCTTGTGTGTCCAATCACACTTGGCCAATAAAGAATTGTATTCTATTATATTCTAACTAGACACAAAGACAGTTTTTCCCTCCATGCCATCACCCTCCTGAACACCAAATTATCACAGTATTGTCTTATATCTAAGGCTATTTGCTCATGTAGTAGGTTTTTTTTTTTTAATTTGATTTATATGCCGCTCTTCTCCAGAGACTCAGGGCGGCTTACAATGCGTTAAGCAATAGCCTTCATACTTTTGTATATTTATACAAAGTCAGCTTATTGCCCTCACAAACTGGGTCCTCATTTAACCTACCTTAGAAAGGATGGAAGGCTGAGTCAACCTTGAGCCTGGTAAGATTCGAACCTGCAGAAATTGCAGGCAGCTGTGTTAATAACAGGGTGCATTAAACCACTGTACTACCAAGGCTCCTTGTATTACCAGGTTATATTACTATTATCCTTATCTTTTCTACTACCTTCTCTTATTGGTATCTTATTTATTTATTTATTTATTTATTTATTTATTTATTTATTTATTTATTTATTGCGATTTATATATATAATATCTTATATTACTTTGTTGTTTGTATGTACACTGAGAGCTTATGCAACCGGAGAAAACTTCCTTGTGTGTCCAATCACACTTGGCCAATAAAAGTATTCTATTGTTGTTGATTCTCAGGCTGATGAACAGCTGTTGCTGACTTCCTTCAACCCAAGAAAAACCAGCTCTTGACTTACTGCTTTATTCGCAATATGATTGTGAGTTTGATTATTAGTCTGAATATTCTTGAAGAGCTTTGCTAGGTTGTAAAATCTGGATAATGTTGGGCGTACGGACTACAGGGATGATAGTTGAGAAAGCTTGGAATACCTTCAATGACCACAAGATGGAGAGAGATCATTAGGGATGGGTTGAGTAGCATGCCTTCAAAAAAAGAATAGAAACTTACTCCCACTAGATGGCAGGTTAGTAGGTTTGTGTGTGGAAATTCAACACCAGTTAATGGCACCTGTTTGTGAGTGGCTGACCTAAGCATTTACATGCTAGTGTTATTTACTACTATCTCTGTTCTGGTCTTTATGTTTATGCCAAAGGCACTCACCTGAATACTGGAGACAAAATACTTGGCTGTAGATATGACTGTCTGGATTTGGTTCATCTGGGATTAAGATTTAGGTCTGGCTTTGGATATGACTGAAGGTGGCAACTGTTGAATGTTCAGGAAAAAGTTCTTTTTATGGCATTTGTTTCTTTTAACCATTTTAGTTATCCGTCAAACCATTTCAAATTTTGCTATTATTGATTTTGTTCCTATCCTTCTCGTCTTTCCTATTCTCATCGCCTATTGGTACCTTATGATTTATCACTTTGTTGTTTATATTTTATGATTTATCACTTTGCTGTTTGTATGTACACTGGGAACTTATGTTTGTATATACAGTGTATGTTTGCATGTAAACTGAGAACTTATGCACCGGAGACAAATTCCTTGGGTGTCCAATCCAATGTTTATTTGGCCAATGAAGAATTCTGTTCTATTTTCTTCCAATTCATCCAGCTGTATCCAAAGAACATCTTCAGCCAGATTAGTTATTAACCTAGTAATTATGGGTAGAACCGGTAGTAAAAAAGTTTGGATTTCACCACTGCTTCATCCCATCTGTTCTAGGTTTATTCCCAAGTCATAAATGATGGCTTAAAGACCAGAATGAGCTGGTTATGCCAAGACAGAGCAAAACAGATCTATTTATGGCTTAGAGAAGTCCATAAACCCACCAACGTTCTCTCAAATTCACCTTACTTTGTACTTATAAAAATAACTCCATTTGTAAAAAAAAATTTGTCAGAAAGAATTAAAATTAAATCATTTTTTTTTCCAGAAGAAGCCAAATAAATGAAGACTAATCCTCAGGATTGGTGGGTTTTTTTTTTCATTTATTTTGGGAATGTCAGCTTGTTATTGACGTTATTGCTTTTCCTTTGGTATTTCTTCCTAACAAGAGATCATTTGCATCAATCCCAGCACTGATTTCAACAAACGCTCCTTTTCTCTAAGGAAGACTCCAAGGTTTCGGTTTGAAGCCAGGATGAAAACTAGGCCACTGAGATGGGTAGGCCTGTGGAACAGGTTTTACCCAGTTTCTTGGAATGGCCTCAGTTGAGGACTATAAACAGCTTCAGGATCCGCCTGGGGCAGAAAATTCATATGATGCTTCCTCCAATACTTTACTTCCGAACTTTGCCATAGATCAGGGGTCGGCAACCTTAAAAACTCAAAGAGCCACAAAGGTCCTAACCGGAAGCCCCCTGTTCAATTCTGGAGCTGACCAGAAGTCCGGTTCCCCCACCATAGAGTCTCCTCCTAGCACGGCATCCTTTTTCCTCTACCTGTCCTAATGGAAAGCCCTATCAATTGTGGAGCCGACTGGCGATAGGGAGCCGCAGCAGAGGGATGAAAGGGACACCTGCGGCTCCAGAGCCACGGGTTGCTGACCCCTGCCATAGATTAAAATGCTTGGAAAAACCTGGGCCTGGCTCTTTGCTTCAACATCTCTGTCAGCCCCGGAGGCTATCTTTTTCTTTGGGTCTTCAGGGCTGCCACACTTAGTGCTGTGGGAAATTGGGAAGGGGGAATTGCATAGAGCATAGGGATTGCATAGTGGAGATAGTTAAGCCATAATAACATTCCTTTCTCTGAGAGTCAAGGACATTCGCGCCTGCATCTGGAGTGGCATGACTGGGAGGCATCTTGTTGTGGCCCGTCAGCGACCTGTGCAGTTAGTAGCTGATTCTGACAGCAAGGAGGCTGGTATGGTGGAAGAAGAGGAGGAGCCTCTTCTCGATGCACGAGCGCGCAGAGCTGTTAAAAGGCAGGAGTGGCTCCTCAGGAGGAGGTCTCCTTGAGAGTAAGGCTTGGGGCTAATTGGCCACTCCCTTAGCCTATTTAAGGAGGAATGCCGACTGAAGCAATTTGCAGGGAACAACTTCATTCATATTCCTTTGTGTCTTGATTCCAGAAACATTTGATTTGGCTCTTGTTTCTCTTATCAGTTTTCCTGCAAATTGCTTCTGGGTATTCTGCCAACCACAGTAAGATTACGGTTATCTGAAATACTGTGCCTCAGAATTGAGTTATTATTCTTTGGATTCTTGTTGGCTGTTAATGAAGTTAAATTAACAGCCCTTGTTCAGAAAAGACTGATTTAAACTGTACTTGTATTCGAACAGCTACTAAGGAAGCTCATTAGTAGTCCTTAATTAGTAAACTAAGATTTGTATGGACTTTGTGTGTGCTGCATTCTTTGGGGTCTGTAGTTGGGGCAGAACACATCTCCAGTTGGGATGGGGCTTTGATTGGACCATGTGATGGACATGTGGGTGCAGGGGAAGGGATTTGGACTTTCTTTTGGGTGGGGAAAATCTGGAAGCTTTCAGATTCAGGTATTCCCAGATCAGCGGTGAAATCCGGCCGGATCTATCCAGCTCGCGCGATCTGGTAGCAGTGGAGGGTTGCCCCCGGTTTGGACCGGTTCACAAGAACCGGTAGTAAAACCGGCGAGCGGCTCCACCCACTGACCCAGACGTCATCAAAGTTAATCTGCACATGCGAAGAAGCTTCTGCGCATTCACAGGAGAGCGTGCACAGGCGCTATGCGAACTGGTAGTAAAGGTAAGTAGAACCCACCCCTCTTCGGTAGGGCCAGCGGTGGGAGGTTCTGCCCATCTGCCGGGACGTCATCACGTCCCGTTTTTGACCCTCTGTGCATGCACAGAAGAGGAGCGTGCGCACTCACATTTCCGATCCAGTAGTAAGTGCATTTTACCCCTGCCCCAGATGTGCCAATAGGACATCTCTAATAAAATGGAACTTTGAGGAACTTCTAGCCTCGGAGTCTTCTTTCATTGGGGGTGTTACTTGGAAGCCTGACAATCTCTCAAATAATTTTCTTCCCCCTTTTTTTTTCAGAAACCATCTTTTTTGCCCAAAACGATTTTAAAGTGATGTAACCTCTACTTTTCTCGTTATCTCTCTCCAAGTGCACGGAAAGCTTGGAAATATGATGATCTGAGATATGATCCAAGCTTTTATCACAGCAGCAGTTTGAAAAATTGCATCCTTATAAATAAATTTAAAAAAAAAAATCCATCCACAATGCAAATACTCAAGAGGGCAGTAGCCTCTAGCTATGGGATGAGCTGGTCTTTTGTCTCTCATCTTCTATAAAAATGGCAAGATATAGGTCTGAGGCAGGGGTATCAAACTCCATTTCATTGAGGGCCTCATCAGGGTTATGTTTGACCTTGGAGGGTGGGTGGGTGTGGCTAGCTCAATGTCACTCGTGTCGGGAGCACCTGTGGTGGCCCGAATGTTCTGCCATTAAAAACGGAGCACGTGCGGCCCTTCCAAGCTTCGCTGAGAGAAGCACCACAGGCTGGTCCTTCGCTGTTTCCAGGTCAGCCCCG
This sequence comes from Pantherophis guttatus, assembly GCF_059756535.1. Classification (NCBI taxonomy): domain Eukaryota; kingdom Metazoa; phylum Chordata; class Lepidosauria; order Squamata; family Colubridae; genus Pantherophis; species Pantherophis guttatus. Next base: position 18,730,914 of record NC_142073.1, read on the forward strand.
CTGGATGCAGCCTGCAGGCCTTGAGTTTGACACCCTTGGCCTAGGGTATTTTGGCTAAGTATTGTGAATTTTCTGCAACTGCTGATTATGGCACTCTTATTTGGTTCCCCGTGTACATAATTATTTACTTGATCATTTCCTTTCAAATTTCATACCGTCTATTTAAATTTCGTGCGTCTAACCCAGGGGTGGGTTTCAAATTTTTTTACTACCGGTTCTGTGGGTGTGGCTTGGTGGGCGTGGCATGGCTTGGTGGGCGTGGCTTGGTGGGCGCGGCAGGGGAAGGATACTGTAAACTCTCCATTCCCACTACCACTCCAGGGGAAGGATACTGCAAAATCCCCATTTCCTCCTGATCAGCTGGGACTCGGGAGGCAGAGAATAGATGGGGGCGGGGCCAGTCAGAATTTTTACTACCGGTTCTACGAACTACTCAAAATTTCTGCTACCGGTTCCCCAGAACTGGTCAGAACCTGCTGAAACCCACCTCTGGTCTAACCTAAATATGATTGTTTATAATTTAAAGGTTGGTTCATAAGACTTTGCTAGTAGTTTTTACCATGCTCTCCAATGAACTCCTGGCAAAGCAGGTTCATTTTGACCAAAACATGAAATGTTTACTGTGCAGGGTATGGAAATGTTTGCATGTCTGTTTTATTGGCCCGAACAAATATAGTTTATCTTTTGTTTGCACTGAAGCAATAGTTGTGATCAAAGAACCAAAGCAATATGGTTCAGTTTTTCAATAGCAGCTGCAGCATTGTGGTCTAAAAAAATCACAAGGATTTGTAGCTACTTATTGACTTTCTGGCCTTCTGTGATGATCAAGACCAGTCACGTAAGATCATTGCTGCCTTGTACCTAATCTTAGGGCTGAAGATAAGCTCTGCATTGTCCCATCCTCATGAAGATCAGAAGGGAAAAGAAGAAGAAAAACTGAGATTTTCTGCTGGAAAATATATTCGTATGAGCAAATTACACGGAGAAATGGCACGTTCTGATTTTGCAAGCGAATTCTTGGTATAGATGCCTCTAAATTTTTACGAGTCGGTTATAGAACCAGGAAAAAAAAAAACACCTCTTTGCTATTCATTCTGCTTCTGTGATGGATTTGCTATGTTTTTTTAGCTCAATCCCCCAGATGAGTATTTTTATGTTTGCATTTACCAGCAAGAACTAGTCTGATAGACGATGGTGGGCGCTCCGTCACTTGAGATTTTAAAGAAAAGATGGGACAATGATTTGTCTGAAATGGTATAGGGTCTCCTGCTTGAGCAAGGGGTTGGACTAGAAGACCTCCAAGGTCTCTTCCAACTTGGTTTTTGTATTCTGGTTATCTGGATGTCTTGGGCACTACCCAAGTACATTAAATCATCATTTTTTCCCCTCATTCTTAAGTAAGTTCCATATTGGACTGGGTAGACAATTCGATCACTTTGATCTTGAATGAACTTCTTTCTGTATCTCAGGTTGACTGCTCTGATGCTTACCTTCCTGTATATTAGATCCAACTCTACTATTATGGATTTTTTAAAAAACTGTTTCTGGCTATCGCAAGATTAACACCAGATCCTCAAATCCTTCCTACTGCTCCGGTCTTTCTCTTTATTCCCTAATTCAGCACTTTTTCAACCAAACTCCAGTTCACTGGGAGCTTTGCACAAGTTAAAAGCAACGTTGAAGTGGGTTGCAACTTATGGCTTTATCTTCCTTGCACAGGAACTCCATAGGATTTAACTAAGAAGATCTTTGTTATCTGGACTTTAAATTGAATTTTAAATTCACTATGTATACAGCCAAAGGTTTAATTGTACAATGCCTCCCATATTTTCTGCATATCTGCATATCTGCATGAATATTTCTTCTGGACTCTGTTTTATTTTTGAGAGTGATGCACAGATAGGTAGGCAACTCCTTTTGAACGAAGATCTTTCTGTATCTTAGGAATAGTTTGAAATGGATGCAACAATTCCACCAAATGGAAAGTGCTAGAAGAATGCCCATATCACAAGTGATCCTATCCAAGCTCAACATGTAGGGCCGTGATGGCAAATCACGCGTGCCCAAAATGGTACACGAAGCCATGTCGCCCGGCACACTCAGCCTTGCCTGTTTCTCTTCCAGGTTTCTGGCGTGCATGCGCGTGCAATGATCAGCTGTCCTTTGCGCACATGGCAGTGCCGAAAACCGGTATGTGCATGCATGCCAGCCAGCTGATCGTTGGGCGCGCATGCGCGCGAGAACCCCAAAATTCGGCTTTTCCGAAGCGCAGTCCCGACAAGTGCACAGACATGCACACAACGTTTCCACACAACCTTTTTGGCACTCGGTGATGTTCGCCATTACTGATGTAGGGACTAGACCTCTTTGGCTGAGCCCCAAAGGCCAAATGTCAGGATTCCAAGTAATAGACACATAGCTAGCAAAATTCCAAGGCAGGTAGATTCCTTAAAGAATAGTTTTATTGGACATATCATATTGGCACAGATCTGGTGAAAACTGACTCTGAAGGTTCCTACGGTTTTCACCTAATTAAAAGTAAAAGTTTGTCACTTTCTCAAAACATGGTCCAATCACGTTGCTGCCTGGTTGCCTGGTGACATGAATCCGCCTTCCTCTGACCAGGTGTGAGAATGTCCTTGGTTCCCAAGAGAAAGTATTTTGTTTTGGCTACAAAATCCCAACTATCTCAAATCCCCCCCCCATCCCCTATCCCTCAACTCCAGTGTGGCAACACCAAAGCTGTCAAGATGGCTTTGGTCAGGTCAGCTTCAGGGTTGACACCAATATCCTTTAGCTATGGTAGAGTTAGCAGCATGGCTTCTCGCCATCTTGCAGCAGGAAACTGCAGCAGGAAACTTACAAAAGCTGCAGTGGAAATAGGCTTCATGTACTTGAATACAGTAAGATCTTGGTCCCATCACTTCGGGGCAAATAGAAAGAGAAGAAAATGGAAGCAGAGACACATTTTATTTTATTGAGCTCCAAGATAATTGCAGACAATGACTGCAGCCATGAAATTAAAAGAAGCTTGCTTCTTGGGAGGAAAGCTATTGCAAATCTAAGCCTATTAAAAAGCAGACATCATCTTGCTGACAAAAGTGTTGTTAGTTGCGAAGTCATGTCCGACCCACCGCGACCCCATGGACAACGTTCCTTCTGGCCTTCCTGTCCTCTACCATCCTCTGGAGTCCATTTAAGCTCACGTCTACTGCTTCAGTGACTCCATCCAGCCACCTCGTTCTCTGTTGTCCCCTTCTTCTTTTGCCCTCAATCTTTCCCAGCATTAGGCTCTTCTCCAGTGAGTCTTTGCTTCTCATTAGGTGGCCAAAGTATTTGAGTTTCATCTTCAGGATCAGGACTTCTAAAGAACAGTCAGGGTTAATCTCCTCTAGGACTGACCGGTTTGATCGCCTTGCAATCCAAGGGACTCGCAGGAGTCTTCTCCAGCACCAGAGTTCAAAGGCCTCAATTCTTTGGTGCTCAGCCTTATGGTCCAACTTTCACAGCCATACATTGCAACTGGGAAAACCATCGCCTTGACTATACACACTTTTGTTGGCAGGATGATGTCTCTGCTTTTTCTGCTGACAAAAGTCCATATAGTCAAAGCTTTGGTTTTCCCAGTAGTCGTGTATGGCTGTGAGAGTTTGGACCATAAGAAAGGCTGAATGCCAAAGAATTGATGCTTTCGAATTGTGGTGCTGGAGAAGATCATGAGATTCCTTTGGACTGCAAGGAGATCCAATCAGTCAATCCTGGGGAAAAAAATCAATCCTGACTGTCCTTTGGAAGGACAGATCCTGAAGCTGAAGCTCAAATAATTTGGCTACCTAATGAGAAGAGAGGGCTCATTGGAAGTGACCCTGATGTTGGGAAAGATGGAAGGCAAAAGAAGAAGGGGACAACAGAGGGTGAGATTGGTACATAGTGTCACTGATGCAATGAACAAAAATTTGGGCAACTCTAGGAAACACTGGAGGACCATACAATCATAGCCCTGTCTACATTCATGGTATTGCCTTAACTTTGCATCCTCCTACTGAGGTCCTTCCCCTCTTCCATTTTAAATGTGTTCCCAGGAGTAGAATGAGGTTCACCATCAGGAGTAGGCTTCAAAAATTTTAGCAAGAGGTTCTCTGCCCAATTGTTGGGTGGGCATGGCCATGTTGGGTGTGGCCTAGTCAGCTTCCTGCACCAATGTGGGGGGGCATTTTTGCCCTCCTGGAGGCTCCGGAGGCGTTCCTTGAGCCTCAGGGAGGGCAAAAACAGCCTCCCTAGGCTCTGGAGGCCCTTCCTGAACTTCCGGTAGGCCTGTTTTTCGCCCTTTCCGAGCCTCCCTGTTTGCCCTGCGCTTTCCTGGATCCAAAAACGGGCCGCGTGGAAGCTTAGGGGTGGGGTGGGAGGGGCCAGCCAGGAGTGGGATTGGGGGTTCTCCGAACTGCACAGAATCTTAGCTAGAGGTTCTCCCGAACCCCTGCAAACTCCCAACAATCCACCCCTGCTCACTATCCTAGGATGAAGTAGCCATTATATGATGTCTAGGCCCGAGTTGAGTTTTGAACCAAGGACTTTCCAATCCAATCCTATAAAAAAGGCCAACTGTTATACAAGGTTGGTAGGGCGGGACTCTTTTAACAAAGGTGTCTGATGCAAGTTGAAAACATTTATGGTTTCGAAGTTGCCCTGTTCTGGCTTATTTTACATTGTTGTTAAAAGGGTGGGATTTATTTACCTAGATTTCGGCCTTTTAGCCGTCTAACAAGTTTAAGCCTGCCATGCTGCGATGTTTGCCATGCTTTCGAAATAATGATTTATGAATGCATTGAACGTCTCTTCAATGAATTCATAAATCATTATTTTGAAAGCATGACAAACTATTCAGGTCATAGTTATCTCAAAGATGCTTTTCTTTTGTCTTTCAAAAAACAACTGGACTGTTTTTTATTTGAAAAAGAATGGGAAGATGTTTCACTTCTTATCCAAGGGGTTTCATCAGTTATAATTGGATTGGGGGGGGCGGTTTCTGAAAGGATGGGATGGGAGAGATTGTATTTCTTTGCAGTCATCTTGTCGTTAGTGCTCTGTCTGAGGGCCATTGAGGCCCTTGGAGATTTATCTGTGTCCTCAGGGTCACCTGAATCAGAGTGCAAATGGGAGTGGAATCTTCTTGGAACTGCTGAAAGGACTGCATTGTATATAGGAGATAGGGGTGTCTTATCCCTTCCCCCCTTTGTTGAGAGAGGGCTGCTCAGTGTTAACATAAATGGCCTCTTTTACCCCTCTTTCAAACCAAAATGTGGACTTTGCTGTCTTCCAAAGAGTGACTTTTGTCTTTCAAATGCAGATGGACCCTTGAATCTTCTCCTGATGGGTTTTGTTCTCCTATGCTGCGCCATGCGTTTGTGAAGTGGTTGTTTTGTTTCTCCAATATACAGATCTTCATGAGCCACAGTGGCGCAGTGGTTAGAGTGCAGTACTGCAAGCTACTTCTGCTGACTGCCGGCTGCCTGCAATTTTGGTAGTTCCAATCTCACCAGGCTCAAGGTTGACTCCATCCTTCTGAGGTGGGCAAAATGAGGACCCAAATTGTTGGGGGCAATATGCTGATTCTGTAAAACCGCTTAGAGAGAGCTATAAAGCACTGTAAAGTGGTATATAAGTCTAAGTGCAATTGCTATTGCATACGTCTCACTGCACTGTACTGCGTATATCATATTGCCCAGTTTGTGTCTGGGTGTTTTATCCATTAAATGTAACGTAGCTTGGAATGAATTTGCAGAAATTGCACTGACCGGCTCCTCCTGTCTCATTTTCTCCTTTCCAGATTGAGCGGTTTTAAGAGTTCAGGGATGCACAATCAGGAGGCATTTTCAAGGAGACAAAGGCAATTTTCCACTTCTCCCGCTGTGCTTTTAGTCTTGGCATTAACAGAAGCTTTCCAGGTCAGTGTAGAGTCAGGAAAAAATTGTAAACAAATACAGCTATCTAAAAGCGATGTAGAACTGGGGGTGGGGGGGAGGCCTTGCAACATACATAGGGAACAGCACAACAGAACAGAGGAAATTTATGAGCAGCATCCCGATTTGACAATATAAATGGCATGAAGAAATGACATCAAAGTGCTGTTAAAGATCTTGGCAGAATGAAAAAAAAAAAATCTCTGTCGACTGCCAAGAGGAATCAATGGGATTTTGCAGACAGGCGGTGCCAATGTTGTCGAGGCCAAAACCTCTGCCTGTCTTGCCTTATTGGGCATCTGGAGAACGTTGAGGTTTTGCTCCTCTTCCGTGTGTGATACTTTTAGGGTAGTGCAGAGAAATGGCTTTCTATCCTGTTGGTCATTGTGTTTCTCCAAATTTTTCTGTTTCATTGGCTCACAGTTAACTTTCTTTGCTTGGAAATTTTCTGTACTGGTTTCACTAATATTTGCATCTAAATGATTAAAATCTGCAGGGTCCTTTGCTGCCCTCTGACCTTCAAAATAAAAGAAATAGCCAGAACTATTATAGGAAGGAAAAAACTCTGTGGACCAACTTGTTATAGGAAAGACTACAGATTACTCTTTCTAATACCTGGTTAGATTCACACAACCAGCTAGGCTACAGGGCAGTGGTGGGTTGCCCCCGGTTTGCACCGGTTCTATAGAACCGGTAGTAAAACCGGCAGGAGGCTCCGTCCCCTGACCCCGACGTCATCAAAACGCTTCTGCGCATGTGCAGAAGCTTCTGCGCGAGCGGCCCAGCTGCAAACTGGTAGCAAAGGTAAGTAGAACCCACCCCTGCTACAGTGGAATTGGGCAGTACATTCTAGGAATTCAGCTCTAGACCTAAGATGTAGTGTGAATTACTATCTGATCATGTTAATCCATGATAGTTTGTAGTGAAGCAATGTAATGTGAACATATAGACTATGTTGAGGAAGTAGGGTGTTGGGAGAACCCGGTCTTCCATTAACCCAGTCTTACATCTCCTTGCTGATCAGTCACCCTTCCATTTCAGTCCTTTTACTTAGAGGACTAGGAATGATAGCTGACTTAAGTTTACATAACCTAGTTATGACTAAGTTTAGCCTTCCTACAAGATAGTTGAGTAGAGTTAATTTAACCCTGAATGGATTTCCTGGAGGTTAAATAGAACAGCATTGGATTAGTAGGCTGAGTCATTTAACCCTTTTTATGCCCATTACACTGAACTTTCCTACTTGTTATAAAAGCAAGACCAGTGGGGTCTATGGTTGAATAGCAATTGAAGCAGGATCCCCCGAACACCATAATTTCTATGTAATCTTCCATTTGGGCAGCTTCTATTCAATTTAGAAGGATCCCATAGGCAATAATTCTACTTAAATTAATATTTGGTCAATCATATTTATTGTTAGTCTCTTTGCATCCAAGGTGTGTGTGTATGAGATATTCATTTGCCCTTGTCATAGTCAGTGGAAGGGAGTTCTGTTCCTGGAATTGAAAAATTTGGATGTATGTTGTGTCTGTGTGTGTGTATGTGTATATGTCTGTGTCCGGGTGGGCTTCAAAAATTTTAGCAAGGGGTTCTCTGCCCAGTTGCTGGGACAGCGTGGCCATGGTGGGCATGGCCTAGTTGGCCTCCTGCACCATGGCGGGGGGGGGTGTTTTTGCCCTCCCTGGGCTCTGGAGGCTTTGAAAACAGCCTCCCCAGGCTCCAGAGGCCCTCTGGAGTCCGGAAATTGGCTTTCTGAACTTCCAGTAGGCCTGTTTTTCACCCTCTCCAAGCTTCCATGCTCGCCCTGCATTTACCTGCATCCAAAACAGGCCGTGTGGGACTCCTGGGAAGGGCGCGAGGGGTGGGGCCAGCCAGGAGTGGGATTTGGGGATTCTCCGAACTCCACAGAATCTTAGCTAGAGGTTCTCCCAAACCCCTGCAGACCCCCACCCCTGCCCATATGTACACATACATACATTTTTCAATTCCACAACTCCCTTCCACTGACTATGGTATGGGCAAACATAGGAAGCAAACTTTCCCTAGCTGTTAAATTTGAGTTTCTGATAAAAAGAACAAAAAATTCATTGCAAAGCTGAAACGGCTGGCATCGTTTCTTTTTCCTAGCCCTTCCATCAAGAAGAAGATCCTGATAGGAACCATCATCCTGTAGACAGGAAAGTGATTAGCATATTCTGGTTGGCGAAGCGAACTAGAAAACACAGCAGTGGCTGCTAACTAAGTTTAGAAGCAGACTACAGTCTGCGAGACTGAAAAGCAGCATAATAGAGGCATTGTTTATGATGTACATCATTTATTATATTACTCACTGGCACAACAAGCTTGACAGGTTTATTATAGGATTCTGCAAAATCTGATTCTATTGTCTGAGTGCTCAAGCGAAATAAGAATTGAGAAGATGTGCAGTGACAACCTTACATAATTCTGTATGTGCCAGGGATTTGCATCTGCAGATCAACAACTCAGTGGTGTTTGATTTACAGACCAACCAATAGTCTCATTCAGACAGGAGGTAGACAGGCTATGGACAAGAATGCCAACTTTGTGTTTATAGGTTAAATTAAACACAAGCAATTTGTAATCCTCTGATACCCCAAGTTCATAGGACTGAAAATTATCAGCCTATTTTTCGGAGATTAGACGGCTTAAAAAGGTAAAGGTAATGTGCTAGTCGTTCCCGACTCTAGGGGGCGGTGCTCATCTCCGTTTCAAAGCTGAAGAACCAGCGCTGTCTGAAGACGTCTCCATGGTCATGTGGCTGGCATGACTCAACACCAAAGGCGCATGGAATGTTGTTACCTTCCCACCAAAGGTGGTCCCTATTTTTCTACTTGCATTTTTTACGTGCTTTCGAACTACTAGCTTTGCAGAAGCTGGGACAAGTCACAGGAGCTCACCCCGTTACACGGCACTAGGGACTCGAACCGCTGAACTGCTGACCTTTCGATCGACAAGCTCAGCATCTTAGCCACTGAGCCACCGCTCAATGTGGGAATACACCGTGTGGGAATAGGAGCAGTTTTCCTGGGGGAGGGGAGGGGATGCTGCTCTTCCTTCTTCATAAACATCTTGCCAACCATATATTTTTTTTAAAAAAAATAACCATACTATCTCTTTCAATGATGTTGCTGCACCTCTGGAAACCTGCTACAGTTGTTCAAAAGAATGGGAGTCTAAGCTGCAGATGTTGATTCTCCAGTGTTATCTAATTCTAGCTTAAAAGGCCTATTATGGCTTGTTCAGCAAATCATGACCTAGAGGGAAGGATGGGTGGGCCAGGTAAACATACTAGGTTTATGTGGGGTCCTTGATGCTCTGTGAGCTTAATCGTTTTCTTGCAGATGTTTCATTACCCAACTAGTTAACACCATCCATGCTAGAAAGGAATGGAACTTCTAGCATTGATGGTGTTACCTAGGTGGGTAATGAAACGTCTACAAGGAAGCAACCAAGCTTACAGAGCACCAAGGAGCCTACAGTTCAACCCTGAGCAACAAATAATCTCTTGTATTATTAGGTTCATGTTAAGGTTGAGTGGTTGCTTTCAGCCCAAGAGTTATGTGTGGCCCAAACAATACCTTGAAACATACCAGGGATAAGTTAGAATTAATTACCTTCTCTGGTGGCTTACTACTGGGAGGCACAAAGGGAGGGTTGCAATTAAGAGGGGGCGCACCTATCAATGGAGTTGATGACCCTGAGAAAATAGGACTTTCTGAACTGAAAAGAAATTTGCCTATTCTTAAATAAGAGACAACATGGTGGAATAAATTTAGACCTGCAATTTGCAATCCAAACTTTTGGCTGTGTATAATTTAAAAGCTGAATATCTGAAGGACTTCATCATGGGGGATAAGCCTGGAAACTGGAAATATTAATCAGTTTAGCTTTATTGAAGACATGTTTCTTGTACTCTAATCTATAGTTTAATGAAGACACTCGTAGCCAGTGGTGGGTTTCAAAATTTTTTACTACCGGTTCTGTGGGTGTGGCTTGGTGGGTGTGGCATGGCTTGGTGGACGTGGCTTGGTGGGTGTGACAGGGGAAGGTTACTGCAAAATCCCCATTTCCTCCCAATCAGCTGGGACTTGGGAGGCAGAGAATAGATGGGGGTGGGGCCAGTCAAAATTTTTACTACCGGTTCTCCAAACTACTCAAAATTTCCGCTACCGGTTGTACAGAACTGGTCAGAACCTGCTGAAACCTACCTCTGCTCATAGCCCATGTCACCCTAAGCCAGGGGTATCAAATTCAAGACCCATGGGCCAGATCTGGCCCATCGGGCTGCCCTGCAAACAGCAAAAGATCGGCCTGTGGTGCCTCTCCAGTGAAAATGGAGCTTGGGAGGGCCGGACGCAGGCCCTGTTTTTGGCTATGATGGCCTCCTGCCAGCTATTTTCACTGTCAGAGGGCTGCAGGAGGCTGTTGTGGCCGAAAATGGAGACCAGGAGCCCGTTTTCGCTGGCCGAGCGCTTGGGCCACCACAAGTGCCCCCGACACAAGTGACATCAAGCTGGCCACGCTCACCCTGGCCACGCTCTCCCCGGCCCCCGAGGTCAAACACAATCCCGATTCGGCCCTCAATGAAATAGAGTTTGACACCCCTGCCCTAAGCCAACAACCACCGTTTGCAAACTCCAATGGTAGGTACATACTCAAACCAGACACAGCAAACTTGATGAGGTCTTAGTCTAAAGTCAGCATGCATTTGTAATTGTACCATCTGGGTTTAGATTACAGCCTCTCTTACAGTGGTGGGCTGCCCTCGGTTCGAACCGGTTCTATAGAACCGGTTGTAAAACCGGCGGGAGGCTCCACCCACCGACCCCGATGTTATCAGGATGCCTCTGCGCATGCACGAAGCGAGTGCGCGCACAAAGCAAATGCGCGCGGCCCTGTTGCGAACCAGTAGTAAAGGTAAGTAGAACCCACCCCTGCTCTGTTATTAGCTGAGATGCAAAACCCAACCATTATCAGCAGCGTTGGAAGATAATTTCTGCTGGGTTTTTATTGACTAACTTGCTGTAACGCTTCCTTTGGAAACAGCACGAAAAGATGCAGGCGTCACTGTTTGGTAAATGACAATGCCAGGCCAAAAACCAAGCAAAGCTACTCCTGCTTTTTAGATCTTTTGCTTATCTTCAAAGAGTCCGTACTAGAAGTTTAATAGAGCCCTTGAGATGAAGAGTTTTATCAAAGCAAAGATGCAGAATCAGCACACTCTACATTTCAAGATTTGCCACCTGTTGTTTTGGGTTTTTTTTAAGAGTTGGCAGAGCTACAGAAGTCAAATGAAGATGTATGTGGTATGATTGGGACTTAATTTAGGAGATGCATTTTAATTGATTTAATAACTACTTTTCAACCTATTGATGAATATCTTTACGTTAAGAGAACCTCGACACAGGTGTGTTCTTAATTGCAAATATGTTGATGGCATCTCAAGATCTTCTACAACTTTAGCATTATTTTAACATGTTGGAAGATTTCGAGATGCCATCTGCATAGTTAGAATAAATAAGGCACCCATGTGAAGTTTCTATTAATGTGAAAATTATTTTAAAATCAGAGGAAAAAAACCCAAAATGTGACAAGATGTCATTTTTTTTGACATGGCTGTTTTCGCGATGGCCCTCAGGAGCTGGAAAATAAGATAAGATGCCGTAGTCCTAGCAACGCTAATATACAAAACCCTGATTTTTAGATGCCTTAGATGTTGTAAAATGACAACAAATTGTTAGTTTAATTATCATTCCTTGCAGGAAGAAATTTTTGGAAGTTCTTTGTATCTCAGCTGGGAGAAAAGGTGTTTTTTTCTGGCTCATTGTAAACTACAAAATATTTTAGGATAGGCCAGCTGGGAGTTCTTAGAATATTATTGCAGAATCACAACTGGCCTAGTACGAATTTTATTATGGGTGTATGTGTGTTTTAATTCGTGGGTCAAATTTTATATATTCGATTTTAATTGGTTTTAAATTTTATAAATCTATGTGTTTTAATATGGCTGTACACTGCCCTGAGTCCTTCGGGAGAAGGGCGGTATAGAAATCTAATAAACTTCAAACTTCAAACAACAGAAGCTTAAGAACCTCAAGGAAATCGAAAATATCATTTCATTTCTCTCTATTTTCAGCAAAATGTCCATAAAAAGTTTCCAGTTTTTTTTAAAAAAAGATCTTATTCTTTTGTCCCTGAACACGCTGAAGTACTACTTTACAATGTACTGCTTTATAATGCATTGGTAAAACCACACTCGGAATATGTCTCCAGTTTTGCTGTGATATAAAAACATATGACTCTAAAAAGAATGCAGAGAAGAAAAAACAAAGATGATTAGAGGACTGGAGGTGAAAAGAACAGTTGCTGGAATTGGGTATGTGTAGTCTAATGAAAGGGACGTAGTGGCTCAATGGCTAAGACGCTGAGTTTGTCGGTTGAAAGGTCGGCAGTTCAGAGGTTTGAATCCCTAATACCGCGTAACAGGGTGAGCTCCCGTTACTTATCCCAGCTTCTGCCCAACCTAGCAGTTTGAAAGCACATAAAAAATGCAATTAGAAAAATAGGGACCACCTTTGGTGGAAAGGTAACAGCGTTCCGGGCGCCTTTGGTGTTGAGTCATGCCGGCCACACGACCACGGAGACATCTTCGGACAGTGCTGGCTCTTCGGCTTTGAAACGGAGATGAGCACCGCTTCCTAGAATCGGGAACAACTAGCACATATGTGAGAGGGGAACCTTTACCTTTACCTAATCTAATGAAAAGAAGGACTAGGGGTGACATGATAGCAGTCTTTCAATATTAGAGTGGCTGCCACAAACAAGACAGGATCAACCTTTTCTCCGAAGCACCTGAAGGCAGACAAGAGGCAATGGATGGAAACTAATCAAAGAGAGATCCAACTTAGAACTAAGGAAAACAATGGATAAATTTGAGGCATAGACGATTATTAACCCTGGAGGGGCATGATCTGCAACTGGGGTGACACGCCTTTTTATGGTATGGCAAAAATAAAACACATGGATATTTTCAAAGACATTATGCTAGAAATGCATTACTGTTAATGTGGGCAAAAATGAAAGAAAAACACTATTTGAAAATGCCAGTCTGGCTCTCCACAATGGAGGCAACTGAGACATCTGAATGTGGTTAACACGGAAAACATTATAAGATATCAGGACATCTTGAATGAAAAAGGGGAACTTAAAACTAAGCAAGAACTGAATAGTCAAGGGACTGATTTGGCATGGTGGCCACATGTGCAAATACAATCAAGATATGAAAAAGATGTTAAAATGTATGGCTTCTATAAAGGACCAACAGAACTGGACCAGATATTAACAGGGACAGATGAAAAACTAATTTAAAAAATGTGTAACTACCTATTGAGCATTAAAATGGAAGAAGAGGAACTAAAGGAAACAATGCCAGCATGCATCACTGGAGATTTTTAAGGAGACATTGGACAGCCATTTTTCGGAGGATCTTGAGCAGGAGGTTGTACTGGAAGACCTCCAAATCCCCTTCCAACTTTGTTACTCTATTAAGTAGCTAATTGGAACACCCAGCTCCTGACAGCCATTGACAAGATGTCATAGAGCAGGGGTGTCAATCTGGCGGCCTGCGGGCCGGATGCGTCAATGCGCAGGCCACGCCCACCCCAACTCCGTGAATGGGGAAAACATCACAAAACGTCATGTGACACCAACGTGATGCGGCCAGTTTGACACCCATGTCGTAGAGCATCTATACAGCAAGATGTATAGAGGCAAAACTCAATTTCAACAGCAAAACAACTACAGAATCTAGCCTGCCTTCACAGATGAAGCAGGTTAGACATCACAAGGACACAACAATAGATGCTGTGACATTTTTGTATGCTGTTGACATGAGGGGAAAGTCCTGAATCTGTTTATAGACCAGGCCACATTCTTAGCTCAGGATGCGCGTAATCTTTGCACACCTGTGACTGTTTCTCCTGTTAAGTAGTGTGGGTTGGAGGTGTTGCCATCTTTACATTTTATCTTTAGACGTGTGTCACTTTCTTTTGTCATGAAGTCCTGTTGCATCAATTTACCACAACTGTGTCCTAATCTCCTTCTGAAAAAAGAAAAAAGAAAAGAAAAGAATATCTGGGTGTTGTTACTCATGTTTTATCTCAGCTATAACAATTCTTTGGGCGATGTAAGTTAGACGAGGAAGAGTAAGAATGTCTAAGATTTAGGCAAGAGAAGGTAGGCGGTTTCCTCAATTATAGCTGATGCAGCACAGGACTCTTAACATAATCCTTTGTAATGCCTTTCTCAAAAAAGGAAGAGCACGTGCATAAAATTAAGCACCAACCATTAGCACCATCTTTGTTGTTGTTGTTAGTTGTGAAGTCATGTCCGACCCATCGCGACCCCATGGACAATGTTCCTCCAGGCCTCCCTGTCCTCTACCATCCCCCAGAGTCCATTTAAGCTCATGCCTACTGCTTCAGTGACTCCATCCAGCCACCTCGTTCTCTGCCGTCCCCTTCTTCTTTTGCCCTCAATCATTCCCTGCATTAGGCTCTTCTCCAGTGAGTCCTTCCTTCTCATTAGTTGACCAAAGCATTTGAGTTCCATCTTCAGGATCTGGCCTTCTAAAGAGCAGTCAGGGTTGATCTCCTCTAGGACCGACCAGTTTGATCGCCTTGCAGTCCAAGGGATTTTCAGGAGTCTTCTCCAGCACCAGAGTTCAAAGGCCTCAATTCTTTTTCTTTTTTTTTTAAATTTGATTTATATGCCACCCTTCTCCGAAGACTCAGGGCGGCTTACAATGTGCTCAGCAATAGCCTTCATCCTTTTGTATATTTATACAAAGTCAGCTTATTGCCCCCACAAACTGGGTCCTCATTTCACCTACCTTAGAAAGGATGGAAGGCTGAGTCAACCTTGAGCCTTGGCGAGATTCGAACCCTGCAGTAATTGCAGGCAGCTGGTCTTAATAAGCTTAATAACAGGGTGCCTTAAACCCCTGTACTACCAAGGCTCACTTTGATGCTCAGCCTTCCTTATGTTCCAGCTTTCACAGCCATACATTGCAACTGGGAAAGCCATAACCATAGTGGAGATGTTCTGTTTCTTGTTATTGAAATTAACCCTGGGTCTGCACAATACCATTAGTTGCTGATAATCTTTGGGGATTTGGTAACTGCAAGTTGAATAAATATTCCAAGACTGTCCACCAAACCAAAGGCGTAGCCTTGCTCCAATGAGATTGGCCTCTCCCACTCGCTGAAGCAGAAGAGGCCTTCTTCAGATCCTGTTGATCAAGGAATTTTGGCTAGCAGAGTCAAGGAGAAGAGCCTTCTGTGCAGAGAAGCGGTTGTTAAATTATTTGAATCCCAACACTGGTCCTAGCTATAATTGCTATTTATTACCTGTGTTTATAAAGAAAAGTGGTAAGCAATAGAGTCAAAATATCACACTATGTGAAAGATACAAACTGACATGGGTGTATGAAATAATAAAGGCATACTTATCACAATTACGTTGGGATAAGGGTAAATATAATTTACCAACATAACATTTTGTTATATTAGAAAAGTGGACAGTCCACAGAAATCAAGATTCGTTTCTATCGAAAGCTACCTGCATAGAAACACTAACAGGTGCACCAATTTTGCAATATGAAACAGGCCAGCAGAAGAGATCATGGTACTGCCCTAACCAATAATCGTTGGCATCATTGGGATTTAGTAAATCTCATTGAGCTGACATATAATTAAAGCTAAAGCCATTTATATTATGGATTATCACAAACCATGAAATTTCTCTTCAGTTCTAAGTTGGATCTCTCTTTAGCAATCTTCTACCGGTTACTTCCGATTCTGCCATCTGGTGCTTTGGACTCTGTCTTGTCTATCACCTTCCCTCAAATATTGGAAGACAGCTATCGTACCAACCCTAGTCCTTCTCTCCATTAGACTAGTCCAGGGGTCTCCAACCTTGGCAACTTTAAGACTTGTGGACTTCAACTCCCAAAGCTGGCTGAGGAATTCTGGGAGTTGAAGTCCACAAGTCTTAAAGTTGCCAAGGTTGGAGACCCCTGGACTAGACATACTAGTGCAGGAAGTTAGCACCCATCTCTCCCCTAGGAAAATGAAATATTCTAGGAAATATTAAAAAGGCAGAATATTATATTTCTCTGGATGAGAAATGGAGAAACATGTTTTTAGGCAGGAAACAGACGCACTCTTAATAGCCCCCACCATCCTCAATAGCCTTCAGCAGATGTCCGCACTTAAGAGATAAAGAGATAGCTAGGTCTATCCCTCACCCAAGATCCCTCACCCTCACCCAAGAGCCCTCACCCAAGATCCAACAAAGGTAGGATTAGCCCTCTACCCATCTAGCAACAGAACTCGCCACATGGCACCTGGGAAGATTACATCACCCAGCAAGGCTCAACCAAGCCTGGGACTCAAAGGACAACCTACAAAGTTAACCCTGCTTGGCCCCATGGGAGTCTGACAACCAATCAGAAAACAAGCTCACATTCAAAAGCCCAGAGAGGGTATAAAACGCAGGCACTCTCAGCATCTCTTCCCTTTTTTTTCTCCTTCACCCAACATCACCAAGGCATGCGATCCTGCCCACCATTAAAAACCATCTTTCCAAGCCGTCTCCATGTTTCCAGTGTCTTTTTCCCCACTTGGAACTGAACCCAGATGGACGTTTCTTCCAACACTAATACCCACAACCTTTCATCGTATGGTTTAGCCCAGTGATGGCTAACCTTTTTGCCATCGCGTGCCAAAAGCTGGGGGAGTGCGGGGTGGTTGCGCGCATGCGTGCCCACACCCATAATTCTATGCGCCCTGCCCTCCCATGCATCCATACGCAACCCCCCCCCCATGCTCATAAAAAACAGTAGGCCTGTTTTTTGCCCTCCCCAGGTTCCAGAGGCTTTCTAGGAGCCTGGGGAGGGTGAAAACAGCCTTCCCCCCACCCCCCAGGAGGCCCTCTGAAGGTCGGAAACAGCCCATTTGCTGACTTCCGGTGGGCCCAGAAGGCCCAAAAACCAGCTGGCGCGTGCTGGAGCTGAGCTAGGGCAATGCTCATGTGCCCACCAATATGGCTCCATGTGCCACCTATGGCACGCATGCCATCGGTTCACCCTTATGGGTTTAGCCTCTACGCCAAGGAAGAAACATTTTTTTTTAGTTTAGTTCAGATGTATATCCTGTTTTTCCTCCGAAGCTCTTAAGGAAGCGCTAAGATCTTCCGTGGTTTTAGAACAGTGTTTTCCCTTCTAAACTGCACTTGAGGGGAAGAGTTAAAATAAAATAAAAAGCATATAATGGCATCCTGTTGTTGAAGTCAAATGCCCCATAAACAGCCTCCAATCAGAAGCACTTAAAACCCAACAGGAGTTTGATGAAGTATCTTTTCAAAAGTGTGCTGCAGCCAAATTGCTTCTCTTGTGGCCAGAAGTCAACAACCAACATCAACAACATCCAGGAACTGGAGAGAGTTAATAGGTAGTGTTGAGCAAGTCTGTTCACTCAGCCTTTGCACAACACTTTATGTAATCAACACAAATGATCACAGAACTGTGTGCAATCAGCCAAACAACCCGTATCTTTATATGATCTGTCAGAATTGCAATTCGTGTTATCTGTTTATTATGTTGGTGCTTAACTTCCTAAATCTGATAACCAAAGTGAAACATTAAAAATATTGAAATACTTTTAATACATGCGTACACAGATTTATCAACAGATTTTTTTTAAAAAAAAAATCGTGACATCACATTTTCCCCCAAGTCTGTTCTCTTTCTAAACAGAATTGTTAACGATCATTTCAAATTCAGTAGAATTCAGTACATTGTTTCAAATGCTATTTTCTTCTTATTTCCAACAAATTTGTTTTCTTTCAACTGTACCTACCTATGTTCAGGAATGTCAAATATTGGTTCAATGGGATATTATATATATATATAATATCCCATTATATATAAAATGAAGGGGTGAAATCTAAAATTTTTCCCTACCAGTTCTATGGGCGTGGCTTGGTGGGGGGGTGTTCTGTGACTGAGTGGGCGTGGCCAACTCGATGTCACTTACAGCCACGCCCACTCAGTCACAAGATCCCCTTCCATCAATGCACCATTCCCCGACTCCTACTGCTCACCTTTCTCCCGCGGCTGGCTGTCAGGGAAGGCAAGCGCCTGAAAGATACCGGAGTCGCTCACTCTCCTTCTTGAATGAGCTACTCTGGTCCATGCACAGGCTCGCAAGCGCATACCCAACCTGCGGCTGAATTAAATAAATGGTGTGCGCTTGTGCAGCCGGTGCGTGGACCAGAGCGGCTCATTCAAGAAGGAGAGTAAGCGACTCCAGTAACATTTGGGCGCTTGCCTTCTTTGACAGCCAGCCGCGGGAGAAAGGTGAGGTGTAGGATACACCGCGTGGCGAAGGGCGAGCAGGCAGCAGCTCTGCGGCAAGGCCGGAGTCGGGGAATGGTGCATTCCCTAACTCTGGGGAATGGGGCAGGTGGGCGGAGCCTCCAGCTGCCATTGCTACCGGTTCTCTGAACCACCAGCCATAATCGCTACCTACTCACCCGAGCCAGTCCGAACCAGAAGCATTTCACCCCTGATATAATGGGATTTTATAAATATGGATGAGAAATGGAGAAACATGTTTTTAGGCAGGAAACAGACTCACTCTTAATAACCCCCACCCTCCTCAATAGCCCACAGCAGATGTCCGCACTTAAGAGATAAAGAGATAGCTAGATCTATCCATAGGCAAATGCTCTCACCTAAGATCCAACAAAGGTAGGATTAGCCCTCTACCCATCTAGCAACAGAACTCGCCACATGGCACCTGGGAAAATTACATCACCTGGCAAGGCTCAACCAAGCCTGGGACACAGGACACCCTACAGAGTTGCCCCTGCGTGGCCCCATAGGAGTCTGACAACCAATCAGAATACAAGCTCACATTCAAAAGCCCAGAGAGGGTATAAAACGCAGGCACTCTCAGCATCTCTTCCCTTTTTTTTATATATATAGTGTTTTTCTGTCGAAGCACCTGGTCTACCCCAATATGGGAGGGAGCATACTGCTTCCCTTTCGCCTTTCAGCTCCTTTCGCCTTTCTTTATCAGCAAATATAAATTTGATATAGTTCGAATCCGAATAAGGGTATGGCTAGCTGATGAGAGCTAAATAGCTTGAAATAGATCTATACTAGTCTCCCTTTATTTCTTTATCAGCGAAATATAAATTTGATATAAAAATGGTTTGTTGTGAACGCGACTGCTTGAGGGCTCCTGGCTTGGAGTTGAAAGGCGAAAGGGAAGCAGGATGCTCCCTCCCACATGTTGAGGTAGACCAGGTGCCTCGATAGAAAAACACTTTATATATATATTTATATATATACTGGCTGCCAGAAGAAAAAAAAGCCCAGAATCGAGTGGATGTGACTCCACTGAGCTAGGGCTGTAGAAAAATCTTGGTTACGTAGGAAAAACCTGGCTAAAAGAAAAACACACATAAAACCTACGAAAAAGTAAGAAAATAGATATTGTACCTTTACAGGGAGGATACATGAGATGTGGGTGTGGCTTACTGATGATGGCTAACAAGCCAGAAATAGATCTATATAAGTCTCTCACTAGGCAGTATAGGGCAGCATCAGGCCTGCTGGCTGCCAAAAGAAAAAAAAGCCCAGAATCGAGTGGAAATTAAAATCTCGGGTGTTTTCCCGCGTCATTATAAATAAGTTGGTTAAAATATTTAAAATCCTGGTTAAAATCCCAGCTTAAAATCTTCTAAAAATCCTTACAGAGCACTCTGCAAGGTCCTTTAAAACCTCAGCTAAAATCCTACCAGTGACTTTAAAAGTTTTTTTGCATATATGTGTGTGTGTGTGTGTGTGTGTGTGTGTGTGTGTGTACAGTTAATATTTCGGGTTTCTTCCCGTGTAATTGTGAACATATCCCTAAAAGGGTAGAAGCGACGTTTCGACAGAATCTCATCTGCCATCATCAGGCTTATGTGAGGGGTCTTTTGCAGTAACTGCAAAACTGTTACTGTAAAAGACCCCTCACATAAGCCTGATGATGGCAGATGAGATTCTGTCGAAACGTCGCTTCTACCCTTTTAGGGATATGTTCACAATTACACGGGAAGAAACCCGAAATATTAACTGTACACACATATATACCCGTGAAAACTTACATACATACATACATACATACATACATACATATATATATATATATATATATATATATATATATATATATATATGATGGTGAATTCCTTTAGAGTGGTGTTTCACAACCCTAGCAACTTTAAATTGTGTGGACTTTTAATTCCCACAATTCCCCAGCCAGCATGCCAAAGGTTGACAAACACTGCTTTAGAGCATTTCAACTTCCTGTATTTTAAAAAAAAATTGGATGGGTTAGAGTAGCATCCTGTATTCACAAGCATCATCATTGCTTATCTCTTACCAATGAATAGACCCACTGAAATTCATTGCATTTCTATTGCAAGTAAATTGTAAATTTTGGGGTTTATCCTAAGATTTGATTCACAGGAACTCAACCAGGATGTAGGCTGCCCTATACCTGTTGCATGGATCTGTTTACAGTGGTTACAGTTTAGAAGGGTTTGCTAAAATAATCTAAGGATGGTTCTGATTCATATTAAATGTTTGTTTATTTTGAATGTTGCTTGCTGTTGTGTGTGAGGCCAGTCATCATGCTTTATAAATCCTGTTTTTATAGCTCATTGTGATATAAAAGCCTCTTTTATGACTCTGTCTGAATTCAGCTAATATTTTGATATCATACCTGGTTTTTCCCTTGACAAGGAACTTGATATAATGCAAAGAGATTATAATCAGCCTGTCAGAGCTTAATCCTTCCTTTTGATTTTAATTTTGCTTTGTGTTCTGCTTCATCTAGAACTCCATAAATGATTTTTGACTTAATGCTTGAAGGGAAAGTGTCTTGAAAACTGCTGTCATGTTTATCAATTTTCATTTGCCTCCTCAATTATTTTGATGAATTTGAAAACGTCTAATATATATCTGCTACAGAGACTCTCAGGGGTGGGGTGGAATAAAAATCCATCTAGGTTTACCACAAGCCTTCCTGTTTCTTTTAGATCAGCCTCCTCAACTTGATCATCTCCAGATGTTTGGGAGTAGAAATCCTTCAACCAGTTGGGCCAGGCTGGTTGAGGTTACAGGAGCTGAATACACTTGAAAGGCACCAGATTTGCCTTTGAGATGATCAACCAACCTAGAATCAACTTAGTCTCCGGTCAACACATGCTGAGTTGTATTTTAAAAGCTTGTCCATGGTAACATTGTTGAAAAGATATTCATCCTTAAATACAGGGGTGAAATCCAGCAGGTTCTGACAGGTTCTGGAGAACCGGTAGCGGAAATTTTGAGTAGTTCGGAGAACCGGTAAATACCTCCTCTGGCTGGCCCCAGAGTGGGGTGGGAATGGAGATTTTGCAATATCCTTTCCCCAGGAGTGGGGTGGGAATGGAGATTTTGCAGTATCCTTCCCCTGGAGTGGGAAGGGAATGGAGATTTTGCAGTATCCTTCCCCTGCCACATCCACCAAGCCACGCCCACCAAGCCACACCACGCCCACCAAGCCATGCCCACAGAACCGGTAGTAAAAAAAAAATCTGAATTTCATCACTGCTTAAATACCATGTTCATTAAATATGAAGGTTATCAATAGCAGCATGTTGGCTAAACTTGCTTATTGCCCCTACACTCTACTTTATTTTGACATTATTTTGAATGTTAGAAAATTAGATTAGTATAACCCTAATAAAAGTAAACCATAAACAAAGAATACATAACTTTTTTTTTTCCAAATCAACCATCTTTGGCCTTTGAGAAGGGAACCAGTTGAGATACGGAATATCCCTGATCTCCGTGCTTTCCGCCGTGCCCTCAAACCCTGATGTTCCAACAGGCGGGGCTAAACATATGAACATGTGAATGTTTTAAAAATGTTATCTAATTGTAGGTTCTATTTAATTGGGCCAAACTATGTTCTAATAATAATTTTAATTAGCAATTTTATGATGTTTATGTATCTATATTTTTCTTGACTGTACACCGCCTTGAGTCCTACGGGAGAAAGGTGGTATAGAAATATAATAAATAAATAAATAAATAAACTTCAAAAAGTAGATGGGGCTGGATTAAAAAAGTCAGCAAGCTCAGGAATAAATATACATTTGATTTAACATTAATTAAGATGGCATTAATTTCACTGAACATGCTTTCCCACCTGCTTAATCATTTCCTTCATCATTAGAATCGGTTTGGTGGGAACGTTTTCAGTGTTTCTCACAATTTGGCCGCTTTTAAGACCTCAACTCTGAACCGGGAATTCTGGATGCTGAAGTCCACCCAACTTAAAGTGGCCATGTGTGAGAAACACTGTTCAACAAAGTTAATGCTCAAATGTGCTACATAGTGGTGTACTGTGGGAAATTACAATGTCAGCTCTCCGCCGGCAACCTTATTAACATAAAACAGATTCAGTGCAAGATCCTGTCCTGGGATTATGATTATCCTGAAGAAATTCCCAGCAACCATCTGAGTCACGTCAAAATGCCTTCTTTCAGGAACACCCTGTTTCTCCTGGACATTTATGTCTGGCCATCTTGATTTGGATCAGTTTTGGCACGTTGTTTCCATTTCCATTGCCCCCTCCTAAGTTTCGGGGCCAAGTGCCTTAAGCTTCAAAGTCAGGATGTGGCCTGAATTCAAATCAATGAAGTTGTACCAGACACCAATATCCTGGAAGAAATTGACTGCAGATTACAATCAGGGTGAAGTTGGCAACGCACTGTCACTTGTATAAAAGGGTGTAGGTGTGTTTGTGAGGCAAGGCAAGCCTCTCTAATTTCCCTGTTGGGTTAATCTGCTTAACCCCACATCTGTGCTATTGTGATGACTGAGCCAGTCAGTAACACAGCCATTAACCTGCATGAATAAAACAGGAAGATTTGATTCTCCTCCTGACCCAAATACCAGCCTGCCTTTCCATTAGAAGTAATTTGATGTGTGATGTTTTTCAGTTCTGTGAAAACAAAAACACAACCAACAACCTGTTCCACATGTGATGCCTGTGTTTATAATGGACATTGGCTCTGTTTTGTGTGTAATGGTAAACTGGAATTCTTGGCCCTGCCAGCTAAAACTTTGCAAAATGTTAATAATAAACACCAAAACAACTAGACGCAAGGACAGTTTTTTCCCGAATGCCATCTCTCTGCTTAACAACTGATTCCCACAAGATTGTCAAATAATTTACTAAGACTGTATTACTATTATTCTTCTCTTCCTTACTAGTACCTATCTCTTCCCACTTATTATTATAACCGCGTTGTTTGTATTTTTCAATTTATATTGTTTTTGTTTCCTAGTACGATTTGATAGCTTATTAGTAACCTTGACTATCACTAAGTGTTGTACCTTATGATTCTTGACGAATGTATCTTCTCTTTTTATGTACACTGAGAGCATATGCACCAAAGACAAATTCCTTGTGTGTCCAATCACACTTGGCCAATAAAGAATTCTATTCTATTCTATTCTATTCTATTCTATTCTATTCTATTCTATTCTATTCTATTCTATTCTATTCTATTCCATTCCATTCCATTCCATTCCATTCCATTCCATTCCATTCCGTCTATTCTATTCTATTCTATTCTATTCTATTCTATTCTATTCTATTCTATTCTATTCTATTCTATTCTTAAGAGCTCTGGAGGAAAAACAGGATATACATGTGAACTAAACTAAAATGATATTTTTTAAAAAAAGTTTATTCCTTGGTGTATCTTGAACCTCACAGAACAACATCTGGCTACCCAAATCCAAGGAGTCCCAATAAGGACAGAACTGGATATGTGGTGTCTTGATATGTGGATATGTGGATCAGCGGTAAAATCTGGCCGGATCAATCTGAGTCGCGCGAACTGGTAGCGCCGGCAGCAGGAGCCTCCACCCACCCTCCAGGACATCATTACGTCCCGTTATTGACCCTCCGCGCATGCGCAAAAAAGGTGCACGCAAGCATAGCGCGCACATGCACTCACACTCCCAAACCGGTAGCGAAGGTAAGTGCATTTCACTGCTGATGTGGATATGATATGTGATGGTCTATTTACCAGAGGTCTGCAAACAGGCTGAGTTTGAAATGTTTTGAATTCGAAGCATTTCAAGCTCAAAATGCCTCCTTTGAATTTGAACCATCTGATCCAACAGTGGGGAGTTCAGCGGGTGGCCTTAAAAGACAGAGAGAAGATCCATTAACAAGGCAATGATCAGATGAACATGGTTTGAGTCCTAACCGAAAAAGAGACTAATGAAAATGCTTCAGATGCCCCTCTCCTCTCCCTGTTCATATGAAGACAGAAAGGGTGGGAAAGCACATTTGGTCTTAAAAGGTTCTGACACATCCAGACTTGTAACCATTTTACTAAAAGTAGCCGTAGGTCTACATGGTGTCTGTTTCTTGGTCTGGTCTGCCTTGTAGGGCTGCCATCTTGCTGAAAAAATTATGGTGTTTGCATTGGAAATCCTTTTCTATCTATGGAATCTCTGTGAGTAGTATCTATGGAGATTCTCAATTATCCAAGTCATGGTTGCCCCAAAGGTGAGTGGTGCGGTGGCCTAGAGGTGGAGTTCTCGCCTCGCAATTAGGGGGCTGTGAGTTCGATCCTAGGTAGAGGCAGATATTTCTCTCTCTGGGCACAATGAGAATATGCCTGCTGAACAAAACTCCGCATTGGCGATAGGAAGGGCATCTGGCCAGTAAACATTCTGCTAGCTGCACTCAGTTGCCCAGACTCCACCCCCGTAAGGGTCGTTAAATGAAGATGATGATGATATTGGTTGCCCAAAAGGTGCTTTTTCCAAAAGACAACCAGACTTTCTTGGTTTTTTTTCCTTTGAAAACGATTTGCTTCCCATCTAAGATGCTCCTTCAATTCATCAGTTCATTCATTCAGTTCTTCAATCCATGAGTAGCCAGGATCCTTCTTAAACGCAAGTGATGTATAGAAAAAAAATAAGAGAAAACTGAGGCTAACGTAGTCTGGAAGTTGAATCATGGCAACTGGACTTCTTTTCCTTTTGGCTTGAGGCATATTCTGCCCAAACCAAAAAGAAAAGAGGTCCAGTTGACTTGAGTCAACTTTCAGACAACTCTACCTAGATGACAGAATCTTCATAGAAGACTAGAAGTTCTAAGCATACCTACCTGGTAGGAAGAGTATGGCTTATGACATTAGAAGCATCCATAGATTCTAACCCAGCAAAAAAAATTCTCTGTTAAACACCCCATTTTGCAAACTGCTCAATGTCCCAATGATCTCCTCGCAGGTTCCACCATGACTTATACAGGATAAACCAGGCAAGCCAAGATAGCTGCTGTTTATACGTTCTTAGAAGTAAAAGCCATTGAACTCAATGGGCCACACGTAATGAGGAGGCATCCCCATCTTGAGCTGGAATGGGGTTAGATTTCTCTGGAGTCTGTTTGTGTCCTTGTGTGTGAACGACTGGTTTGTATGTGTACCTATGCAAATGGAGGAGGAATTAATTTTGCAAATGGGGTGCTAATTTGGAAAGTCAATTTGAGTCAGTTGTCATTAAAAGCAATTAATATTAATTTATGTGTTTCTTGTGGCACTGCCCTTTAGTGGAATGTAGCTTCTGGCCAGTACGTCTATATATAAATACACAGAATGCATTTGTGCAATTTTGCTTGTCATATGCACACAATTTTAGGAAAACAAAACAAAAATCTCCAGTATTGTTTTCGGTGGGAATTAGCCAATGTTGTTAATAAGGCAGAAAAACATTATGTAGACTACATGTGTGGGTCTGTTTTAATAAAACAACCCTATTTTATTAGTCTAATATTGTGTGTGTGTGGGGGGGGGGGTTGTTTTCAATTCACCTTCCTTTGGGATAAATAGAGATTTGGTAACAAAGATGGATTGTCTATTGCAGGGGTCTCCAACCTTGGCAACTTTACGACTTGTGGACCTCAACTCCCAGAATTCCTCACTGGCACTGGCTGAGGAATTCTGGGAGTTGAAGTCCACAAGTCGTAAAGTTGCCAAGGTTGGAGACTCCTGCTCTATTGCAGTGTTTTTCAAACTTGACAAGTTGAAGCACAGTTGGCTGGGGAATCCTGGGAGTTGAAATCCACACATCTCTTCAAGTCATCAAGTTTGAACAACAAAGACTCTGTTGTGTTTAAAATTGGGGGATAAATAAGGTTGGAAAAGGTTAAGGAAGATTGACTTGCTATTCTGTTTTTCCCCATTGGGACAAGAGCCAGAAGTCAGACGGGGAAAAAGAGAGATGGTGCCATTTCCTGTTTTAGTTTCAGCAGATGGCTTTCAACTTTTCTGCGTTCGAGCCTGCCCTTCCTGGTTTGGTCTATTACATCATTTGTTGCTGCTTCTATTGACCTGAATAGGCTGTTTGCGGAAACGGAGTCATTGTTTGCAAGGCCAAACTAAAATGACATTTCTCTTTCTCTGCACCGTGTCCATGCGCAGATGGCGGCAAAAGCAAGCCAATTACTCCTCTTGAAATAATTGAGTCACTTAATTATTGGTTTTCACATGATTTTTAGAGTTAAAGAGCATTTCCCTTGGCCACGAAGCCACTGTAAGAACAGGCCAAATGCACTGAGTGCTTTTTTGCTGCACGTTCTCAGCAACCAAGAGAGTTCTGGCTATAAAATTACTTTTTTCACTCCTTCGGATCAGCTGGAAATAGACTATCCTGAAAGTCTGTGTTGACACAAACACGCCCAATCTGATGACGGAGTGAACCCATTTTTCTGGGTTATGCTACACAACATTGACCTCTAACCAAACTTTCTAGATTCTAGACTGACTGGTCATTGGATCTCTAAAAGATCATAATAGCTGGAGTCTACCCAATCCTGGGCAATAGAATTTTCCTTGTGTATGATTAGCAGACTTCACCTATTGGAGCTGACCTTGAGAGCTGTATAGGTAAAGGTAAAGGTTCCCTTCGCACATATGTGCTAGTCGTTCCCGATTCTAGGGGGACCTTCCCACCAAAGGTGGTCCCTATTTTTCTACTTGCATTTTTTTTATACGTGCTTTCGAACTGCTAGGTTGGCAGAAGCTGGGACAAGTAATGGGAGCTCACCCCGTTAAGCGGCACTAGGGATTTGAACCGCTGAACTGCTGACCTTTCGATTGACAAGCTCAGCGTCTTAGCCACTGAGCCACCACGTCTCTTTCTGAGAATTGTATACCTGTCCTTTATTCAGAAGTTCAGAATGTGTAAAAGCACATAGAAATAGTTCTTGCTTTTGTGATAGACTCATTTTTCCCCATCTTGTTCATCGTTCCAATTCCTAGTTCTGCTCAGCTAACCTCTTGACCTCCAAGCCAGGGAGAACTTTTCAGGAGACCAATAGAGTCGGGGACAGTCTAAACTTGAGTGGGAAGGTATTCCAAAAGACCTGGGTCCTGCTTGATGACACTTTTTCGTAGGTGGACCCCAGAGTTTGCCCCTTCTGCCAGAACGGATGGGGCAATTTGGGTCCCTCGTTTATTATTATAGTTGGTCATAAAGTCAACTACCAGTAGATGTTCTGATCGGATTTAGCACTTTTGTCCACATATTGAGTCCTTCCCAAATCCATTTGATTTCTTATATTCTTTTTTTGTGGATCTTTTTGCGATTCCATCTCTAACTTCTTATACTCCTCCTCTAGTTTTTTATGAGCTTGCCTTTTCTTTTTATTTCCCACATATGTTATTGCCAGTCCTCTGATATATGCTTTGGCTCAGTGGTGGGTTGTCCCCGGTTCGCACTGGTTCTATAGAACCAGTAGTACTTCTTTGTAGGGTTTATGTGTGTTTTTCTTCTAGCCAGGTTATCCCTACGTAACTAAGGTTTTTCTGCAGCACCAGCTCAGTAGAATCACATCCATTCGATTCTGGGCTTTTTTCTTTTCTAACAGCCAGCAAGCTCTTCCTGCTAGGTGGGAGACCTAAATAGATCTATTTCTAGCTCGTTTGCTTTCATCAGTAGGACACACCCATATCTTATGTATCCTTCCTGTAAAGGTACAGTATCAATTTTCTTACTTCTTCGTAGGGTTTATGTGTGTTTTTCTTTTTGTGTTAGAAAAGAAAAAAGCCCAGAATCGAGTGGATGTGATTCTATTGAGCTGGTGCTGCAGAAAAACCTTGGTTACGTAGGGAAAACCTGGCTAGAAGAAAAACACACACACACACACACACACACACACACACACACACACATATATATAAAGTTTTTTATTAATAATACAAAATTAAAAAAACATTGGACATATATATGACATCACTGGTTCCAAATATCTTGCGTCACTTTACAATAATATTAGTACTCATATAAACATATAGTTCTTAAGCTTTGTTCATTTTTTAAACATAATATGATGTTAATACTTTTCCCCTTATTTCTGTATATTTATTCATCTCTTAAACATACATTTATCTATAATAACATCTATATTTTTGTTCTAACATTATACATTTCTCTTGGCTACCCTCTTGTTATCTATCCAATCATAAAATTGTTCCCAGATTTTGTAGTACTTAGTTTCGCTTTTATCCTTTTATTTTATCCCCTCTCACTCTAGGCTTACATTTTGATTCCTTCCCCCCCCCCCATATTCCAGGGGTGCTATGCAGCCGGTTCTGACATATTCTGGAGAACCGGTAGCAGAAATTTTGAGTAGTTCAGAGAACCAGCAAATACCACCACTGGCTGGCCCCAGAGTGGGGTGGGAATGGAAATTTTGCAATGTCCTTCCCCCAGGAATGGGAAGAGAATGGGGATTTTGCAGTATCCTTCCCCTGGAGTGGGGTGGGAATGGAGATTTTGCAGTATCGTTCCCCTGCCATGCCCACCAAGCCATGTCCACCAAGCCACGCCCACAGAACCGGTAGTAAAAAAAATTGAATTCCACCACTGCCCTATTCTACTTTTTCTAATCACCGAACTCATCAATCACAAGTTATTTTTTGTGTATGTGTCTTCAGCCCAAAGTCCACAAAAGGTTTCCAGACACTGGGCTGAATTCATTCTTAAAACAAATAGCCACAATGGCTGGTTGCAAAGCCCCAAATTTTGTCTTCTGCACTGGAAGGCAACAAGTCACAGGTATTTTAATTTGCAATATTGCCTATGGATCCTACACAAGGCCCAGAGGCATCGCTGGAGACAAAAATCAATGTTGATTACTGGTGCTTTACTTTTCAACATGGCACTTCCCCGTGTATTAATTAAAAAAATACTACAATTTGTGCCAAGGGAAGTACGTACAAAAATACATTGGGCTCCCTATCCTTCGTCTAGACAATAATCAACACGTAGAACAGTGTTTCTCAACTTTGACAACCGTAAGACGTGTGAATTTCAAATCCCAGAATTCCCTAGCCAGTCAGGCTGGCTGGAGAATTCTGGGAATTGAAGTCCACACGTCTTAAAGTTTGCCAAGGTTGTGAAAAACACTGACCTAGAATGATGCGGCCAACCATATTTTTACAGAAATGGGTCGTGCAACAAATAATTGCGACATCAAAAACACCAGGTTCTGCTTAGCAAATCCAGACACATTGGACTGAATTCCAGCCATCTTTCACCATCGCTGTTTTTGTTCTCTTCTTGCTGATGTTCAAAATAACTTCACAGGGTGAAACAGGAAGTGACCAGGGCAACAATCAGCTGGTTTGAACCGGTTTACCCGAACCGGTAGCAGAAATCGTGGGTGAGCCTGCCCCCCCCCCGCTCCCCTGCTCCAGCTCAATGGCATCTTATTTAGGCACGTTTTTGAGGCTGGGCGCATGTGTGGAAGGGAGCGTGCACATGCGGCGAACTGGTAGTAGCATAATGTGAAACCCACCACTGGCAACAATGAAATGGTTTTTATCAACATACAGGTAGTCCTTGACCAGGGGTGGGTTCTAAATTTTTTTTACTACTGGTTCTATGGGCGTGGCTTATTTTGTGGGGGTGGTTTAATGGTCATGTGACAAACAATTCTTTAGGATTTAGCAGAGGTACTGATCTACCAGGCTTTTAACTGCTTGCAGAGCTGGACCGGTCTACCCATTTGTTTTTGGAGCGCACTGGTCTACTACCACACTGCCTTTTACCGCTGATCAGCTGTAGGGCAGCCCTTTGAAGCGCCGTGGCAAGAGTTTAAACAGTTTTTGGCCGCTCTGCCACCACCGAGAGCATTGGAAACTGCTTTCAGGCAGCTTGGCCTCAAATGCCAATCTACCACCACCGAGCGGTTTACAAGGAGCAGATCGGTTCTAGTCGATCAGTTGGGAGGCTTCTCAATTTAAAGCTGCGGTGTATTCAGATATATATATATCCAGATATATTCCACCAGCTGAACAATCTTCTTTCACACCAAGGCAACTTTTCCAGTTCGGCCACCTCTTTATTAAAGCGAGAAGCTCAAATCCAAGCTAAGTGCTTGAGTATAGCTTTAAGTCAAATCAACATGTAACTCTTAGGCCTGAAGCAGGGGTGCAGAATGGATTACCAAATCTTATTTGTCTTTCCTTTTTTCCCGGCTGTTATTTTCCAGGTTGGCCCTAACATTAGACAGAGAAGAGGATGAATCTGTAACCATTGCTGATGAAGGTGGGGGAGGGAGAGAACAGATGGAAAGGCAGAATGCCTCAGGAATTCTCCCTAAATTCTTGGACTATTCCCATTTTCTTCAACAAAGGTGTGTCAAAAAAAATCAAGATGGCGGCCATGATAATGCTCCACCCCAATGTTTGCTTATTGCTGGTCCTGATTGCATCATCTGGTTCTTTTCTTCCAAAATACCACAAAATCTAGAGCAATGTTACCTTAACCCAGGGGTGAAATGCTACCGGTTCTCACCAGTTCGGGCGAACTGGTAGTAAAGCTACCAGTTCAAGCGAACCGGTAGTAAAAAAATGCTACCAGTCCATCCAAACCAGTTTTTCCAACTATCAGCTGTGCCGCGCGATTTAGATTCGCTAGAAAGCAGGAAATCTAAATCGCGCGGCGCAGCTGTTCTCCCATCCGCTGTTCTACTTACCTACTTAAGCCTCCTTTTTCCGTGCTGCGCAGTAGCGCCTGCGGTGCATCTGAGTGTGCAGTGTGCATCTGGCATGCACCACACATGCGTGCAAAGCGTGCATTTGGCACGCACTGAGCAGGCAGTGCACACAGCATGTGTTTGGCATGCACTGCACAAGCGCGCACAACGAACTTGGAGAATTTCACCACTGCCTGAACCATTTTAAAATGCGTTGACTTCAACTCCCAGGAATACCTCAGCCAACAACACTGTCTGGGATATTCTGGGATTTGAAGTCCACACACCTTAAAATGGCTACGGTTGGGAAAACACCACTCTAAACTAATCTCGGACCATTTTAAAGAATTAATTTATTCTATTCTTGGTCACAAATGGAACTATTGAAAAAAAAATCTCAGGCTAAGAAATTGGCCGAAGGACTAGGAACGGTTCTCGCTTTGCACCAAGCCATGAGTTGGGCTTCTCGTGGTTGAACAAACAAGTTATGGTAGGAAACCATAAGCTGTAAGCCGTAGCTGCATTCACCCAGTGTGCTAAGCTTCACCCATTCTGGCATAATACAAGTGAGCCTTGTCTGACTCAGCAGTTTATTATAGCAGTGGGATGTGGGAGAAGTTGTCAGCCTATCTTATGAAGCCACAGCTGGACACCTGGAGGAGGATGTGGAGGTGGTGTTGGATCAATTGTGAATTCCCCCTTTGATGCTGAAAACAATTCCTAAGCCAAGCATTGAATCAGACATTCCCTCGTAATTCGAGATTTGCTAGAACGTACCTCAAATGAACACTAATAACACAGCAAAGAAAGAATACAGAGTCTTGCTTCTGGGCAAAGAAGCCAAGATAAAGTCACATGTGCCATGATATCATCAGGCAAATTGTGTGATGATTGACAACATTTGCATAACTCACGTCCTCTGCAATTATTTCATGCTTACCTGGTACACTTTCCCCTATTCACTACAGACGCCTATGTTTTCAGATAGTGTTGATCAACAGAGCTTGCGCTTTTAGCTTCACAAATCTCACAAGCCAGTTTGTCACCTCCAAGATTGTTTTTGTCCGAATATTGTTTTCTGCAAGGCTCCGGGTGGCAGAGGTTTTCCGAAGAAGCCGCTGTTAAAATTACTCGTTTTGTAAAGGCTTTACAACTGGTCACAAATTTATGTAGAAGGTATAAGATGATGTTCCTGAGAGTCCCTTGGTCTGCAAGGCGATCAAACCGGTCAGTCCTAGAGGAGATCAACCCTGACTGCTCTTTAGAAGGCCAGATCCTGAAGATGAAACTCAAATACTTTGGCCACCTAATGAGAAGGAAGGACTCACTGGAGAAGAGCCTAATGCTGGGAACGATTGAGGGCAAAAGAAGAAGGGGACGACAGAGAATGAGGTGGCTGGATGGAGTCACTGAAGCAGTCGGCGTGAGCTTAAATGGACTCCAGAGGATGGTAGAGGACAGGAAGGCCTGGAGGAACGTTGTCCATGGGGTCACAATGGGTCGGACACGACTTTGCAACTAACAACAACATAACAATGATGGCCAGTTAAGATAATACACATTAAAAAAAAAACGTAAGTCAAAGCCATAAACACATAAGGGAGAGGAAGAAAACAAGTAAAAGTAAGATTGAAAAAATAAATCGAGGGGGAAAAAGGCAACTATCCAATCTCTCAAAATTATTCAAGATTTAGCAGTCCAGAAGCGGTCTATATTCTGAAAATTAGGCTCATCTCTCCGGCTTCACTTTAAACTAGTGTTTTATTTTCAAACCCTGGTTCAAGCATTTTCAAACATAGCTAGCTGGAGAATTGTGGGAATTAAAATCCACACATCTTCAAGTTGCCACGTTTGAAAAACACGAGTTGAAGGTCAATGGATTCTATGCAATATATTGTTTTCAGATAGCTTCTGTGTTTTAGTAATGGTTTTATTATATATGTCACCTGGAGTCAATCTAGAGTTGGAAAGCCTTACATGTTTAATAAAATAAATACTTTTATGATGTCAGCTTTGTTTGGGCTTGGAACATAAACATGCTTGTACCTTATGAGAGGCCATTGGCAAACCCAGGGCGTAAACAAGATGTGAAATTGAAAAATCTTCTGGAGAAGAGAATCCTGGCCAACTATTATATTATTGCCAATATATTGTTGTAAATATGACACTATTCCAACAATTATCCATATTTTACAGTGTCCCCTGGGACAAACACACAGACACAATGACTTGCTGATCAGAAATATCCCTGCCATCAATATGGCCCAGCTTTGGGCTAGAATTATATACATTTATGTTTTTATGAAAGTTTTTAATTTCTTAAAAATTAAATTAATATTTCCCCCCTTTCTACGGTAGTTCCTGCATTTCTGACCACAAGACAAGACGAGATTGCTAAGAAAATCATACTGTCCATTTAAGCACTAAACTCAAGGATGATTTTCTCTTTTTTTTATTACACTGGTTTTTTTTTCTTTTAAATAGCCAGTCTTCTTTTGCGTTTATTTTAGAAAAATTGGTTTATTATTGTTGACAGTTTTATTTAAGGACATTCTGTTTGTTTACTTCTAAACCACTCTGAATGCTTCCTCCGCGCCCCCCCCCCCCCCCACGAAAAGAGAGCCTTATCAAACTAAAATTAGAGAGAATAAAATAGAAAGTTGGAAGATTGGCATACAACTACCCTAACTGGCTTGGAGGAATCCCATTTTAGAGGGCTGGTTAATAGATCTCAACTCCACCTCATCTATGCATTGATTCTTTTTATCCGCTTGAATATTAATGTTTTAACTTTAAGGTCCCAATGATTTAGTGTTTTTAATTTTTTGTTTTATTATGCTATCATAGCACTGTAAACCACCCAATCACTTGATAGTGAGATAGATGTCACACAAATTTAATGAATGAGTACAACAACAAAAGCTTTGCTGGAGGAGATTACCAGAAACTGTAGTCAAGTTTATTCCATTAAATATATATATATATCCATGACCAGCCAATACTTTTCTTAGGGGCAACAAAGTGTTTTTGGGAGAACGGTGCAGTGGCTTAGTGGTGGAACTCTCACCTAACAATCAGGAGACTGTGAGTTCAATCCTAGGTAGAGACACATCTGGGCACGATGAGAATATATCTGCTGAATATAACTCCGCATTGGCGACAGGAAAGGCATCTGGCCAGGAAACACTCGGCTCCATCAGTTGCCCAAACTCCACCCCGCAAGGGATTATGGGGTGATTAAAAGATGATGATGATGAACAAAGTGTGTTTGGGATCTCTCTATAAATTTCATCAAAAAAGGGAAAAGCAATAAAAGATTGCAAGTTTCTGCTATCAGGAGAAGAGATTGGCTTAAATAGATGGGAGCTGACTCAGCGAGATGTCATTCAGTTTTGAGATTTCATCAAGTAGGTGAATGAACAGTACACACCAAACATGACTACTGAAAAGATCTGGAAATCTCCAAACCCAACTAATTTGACCCCAATAAAAGCATTGCCCAATTCTGGATATTGGACTCTTCTCAAGAATGCAAATCTGGAAACTTTAGTATCTTATATAGGCTGATTATTGTCTGTTGCAATAGTCTGTTGCAACTATGCTGCCAGAGACTTTTGTGACACTTAGCGATAACAGATTTCTGGGCCTGGTGCCCGTTTTGTGGAATGCATGGAGTAATGGGGCTCATTCTGATTTTTGTGAAGACATTTGCAAGCGTCGGTGCTACCCAAGACTGCCCTTGGTTCAAATGTTCTAAATACTGGAATAAATCCGAACCAGGAGGATGTTTAATTTGGGTTTAGTGTTGTGACATATTATTTTCTTCTCCACCTGTGGCCAAAGAGTCTTCCCAGAAGTCCCTGCTGTAAGTTAAGTGGTGGTGTAATAATGCCCATCTTCCTGGACAGGAACTCCTTGAGAAGAATGAAAAGGTTAAAGGTGTCCCCATCATATTCGACTCTAGGGCATGGTGCTCATCTCCGTTTCTTAGCCAACAGAGTCAACATTGTCCGAAGACAATGACTATCGTCATGTAGCTATCATGGTTATTTCCCCAAAGGCCCATGGAACGCTGTTACCTTCCCATCGGAAGTGCTACCTATTTATCTCCTTGCACTTTGCTTGCTTTCGAATTTGCTAGGTGGGCAGAAATGGAGATGGGATCTTGAACCCAAGGCTGTCAGATCTCCAAGCTGAAAAGCTCAGGGTCTTTAATCACTGAGCCATTGGGTCCTCCTTGAGAAGATTAACAAAATTCCAACACTGGGCATTTTAGCCTGAAAAAAAATCCATATTTTGGTGTGATTTATCATATCTGTCTTGCGCACAGAACATCGCTGCTCCTTTGCACCCTGTCAGTCTTCCCTAATTGGGCGTCCTCCAGAGCAGGGGTCTCCAACCTTGGCAACTTTAAGCCTGGCGGACTTCAACTCCCAGAACTCCTTTAAGCCCGGCGGACTTCAACTCCCAGAATTCCTTTAAGCCCGGCGGACTTCAACTCCCAGAATTCCTTCAAGCCTGGTGGACTTCCAACTCCCAGAATTCCTTTAAGCCTGGCGGACTTCAACTCCCAGAATTCCTTTAAGCCTGGCGGACTTCAACTCCCAGAATTGATTTAAGCCTGTGGACTTCAACTCCCAGAATTCCTTTAAGCCCGGTGGACTTCAACTCCCAGAATTCCTTTAAGCCTGGTGGACTTCCAACTCCCAGAATTCCTTTAAGCCTGGCGGACTTCAACTCCCAGAATTCCTTTAAGCCTGGCGGACTTCAACTTCCAGAATTCCTTTAAGCCTGGCGGACAGGGAATTCTGGGAGTTGGTCCGCCAGGCTTAAAGTTGCCAAGGTTGGAGACCTCTGCTCCAGAGGAAGTAAACCATAACACCAGACACCCTATTTTTGGGCTGGGAAGCCTGGGAACTGTAGTCCCACACATCCGATTGGGCTGGAAACTCAGGTCTGCAGCCCATCTTCCTTCTGAGCATATCCAGAAAGCCAGGCCCCTCCGTTATCAACAACATTAAAAGGAGGAAAAGTCAGGCCAGCCTCGCTCCTTCCCCTTCCCGGCTGGGAACGAGGGGCATTGTAGTCGGGGGGGGGCGGGGGAGGAAAACTCTGGCTTTTCTTCTTTTTTTGCAGCACGTGCTAGGCGCGGCCGAAGCCCCGCCCCCACGAGGGGAGGAGGAGGAGGGGAGCGAGCGCCCCTCCCCTCTCGGGATGGGGGGAGGCGTCACCCTCGCCGCCCCGCCCCCGGATGGGCGTGTTTCCGTCGCGCGGAGATGAGGTCAGGCGTCGCCGGCGCGGCGCGGCAGGATGGCGGTTCCCGGCCGGCGTTGAAGAAGTGAGGGCGAGTCGAGGCGAAGGCGCAAAGCGCGCGGTGGGGGGGTCGAAGCCGCCGCCGCCATGTCGAGCGGGGCTCCGGGCAGCTCCGTCTCCGACCCGCAGCACGCGGCGCGGCTGCTGAGGGCGCTGAGCTCCTTCCGTCAGGAGGGCCGCTTCTGCGACGCCAACCTGGTGCTGGACGGGCAGGAGATCCCGGTGCAGACCAACATCCTGGCCGCCGCCAGCCCCTACGTCAGGTGGGTCAGCGGAGCCCGGGCCAGGCCGTGAGGGAGGGAAGCCGTCCCTGTCCTCATCTTCCTTTGTTTACTCTGACTCCTTTCATGGATTCAAATGGTACATTTATGCCAGGGGTGGGCAACGGTGGCCCTTTGACCACCTGTGGACTTCAACTCCCAGAATTCCTGAGACAGCTAAGCTGTCTCAGGAATTCTGGGAGTTGAAGTCCACAGGTGGTCAAAGGGCCACCGTTGCCCACCCCTGATTTATGCTTTTACCCTCTTATCTTATATATGCTTTTTTTTTTATTGAAAAGTTTTTTTAAAATTTTTTTTAAAAAACAATTCCCCCCCTCCTCCCCCCCCCGGACTTCCCAGAGCAAAATACAGGGTATAGCATTTAACAAACAGAAGCTAACATATGCAGACTATCTATAAACTCCTATCTCCCTCTTGCACTTTAACTCCCCTTTACATGACTAAATATAAGAATTCCCTTAAATATCTTTTTTTTTCCCACTCATAAGCTATTTGAAACTTTTTAGTCCCATATTTATTTTGAATATAGTCAATCCATCTTCTCCATTCCAATATATATCTTTCATTTGAATGATCCTTCAAATATGCTGAAATTTTAGCCGTCTCCGCTAAATTCACTACTTTTCGTGTCCATTCTTCAATAGTAGGTAGATCTTCCTTCTTCCAGGACTGCGCCATTATATATGCTTGACAAACAAAAAAACTTAGGATGGTGATTATGAAGCAAAGAGGAGCCTCTCGGTGGTTGCTATGGGGGGGGGAGGTTGGGAGTTGGTCTGTTTTCCCCTAGACCTCAGTGCTTCTCTTGTGTCATAGGACATTTTTTTTATATGTTATTTTATTTCGTCAAGCGCCTATTAGATAACAGAAATGGATGTAAACATAATTATTAAAGAAAGAAGCAGACATCCGGCGAGCTCGGGAACTTTTTAAAATTTTAAAATGTAATTAAAATTTTATTTAAGGAAGCTTTTAGTTAAAATTTTAAAACGTAATTAAAATTTTATTTAAGTAAGCTTTTAGTTAAAATTTAAAAATAATTAAAATTTTATTTAAGTAAGCTTTTAGTTAAAAGTTTAAAATTTTAAGTTCCGGAGCTCGCAGGATGTCTGCTTCTTTTTTTACTAATATACCTGGAACTTGTATTTTTAGAATAGTTTGTAAACATTAATTATAAATACATGAAAAGGATACGAATAAAAGAAAACATT
This sequence comes from Pantherophis guttatus, assembly GCF_059756535.1. Taxonomy (NCBI): domain Eukaryota; kingdom Metazoa; phylum Chordata; class Lepidosauria; order Squamata; family Colubridae; genus Pantherophis; species Pantherophis guttatus. The sequence goes on from NC_142073.1 coordinate 18,768,869, forward strand.
AGGACGAGGATGGTAGGCACGCTGGTGCTCTTATCTTGTGTCATATGACATTTTTATTTTATTTTGTCAAGCATGTGTTAGATAACAGATATAAGTATAAACATGATTGTGAATACATGAAATGGATATGAATAAATGGGGACAGTAGGACAGGGACTGTACGCATGCTGGTGCACTTATGCACGCCCCTTACAGACCTCTTAGGAATGGGGTGAGGTCAACAATAAACAGTCTTAAGGTTAAAGTTATAGGGATTTGGGGAAGAAACCACAGAGTTGGGTAGGGCATTCCAGGCGTTGACTGCCCTGTGGCTGAAATCGTATTTTTCTGCAATGTGGTTAATAGGCATGGTTTTGTATGTATGTGTCATGTTGGTGTAGCATATGTGGAAGGCGGGTGGCCCTTTGAGAGCAGTAGGCAACGAAATTTCATTTTAACGTACGCCAATTAGTGTGCATTCAAAGGGACAATAAAGTCTGTCTCTCCATCTCAGCTATAGATCATCTATATATCTATATATATATATATTATACAGAGTATATCTGAGTAGCGTGGTGGGCTAGTGGTGAAGGTGTTCACCTCCTACTCGGAGTAGGATAGGGTTAAGAGAAGTAGAACAAAATAAGAAAGTAGATTAGGAAAGCATAAACTATCATCTCTCCCCCCCTATCTATCTATCTATCTATCTATCTATCTATCTATCTATCTATCTATCTATCATCTCTCCCTCCCTCCCTCTCCTCTCTCCCCCCCTCTCTGCCCTAACTGTCAAGTAGAAAAACATCTTGTGCCAACCTGCACTCATCTAGCATGATAGATTACGGTCCATCTCTCTCTCTCTATCTATCTATCTATCTCTCTATCTCTATCTCTCTGATGGAAGATAATGAATAAGGGAGCAGTAGCATTCTTAAAAGCTAAAAGAATATGTATAAAATGTTAACACCGGCTCATTCTTTTAATATATTATTAAATCTAGCTGTATAAGCCATCTATTGCTCTATCTTCTCAGTTGTAATAAAATAAGCTATTTTAGTTACAATAATTGTATAATGTGCCTAAATTCTTAACATTCTATTACATAAATGCCTTAGAGGATTAAATAGAAGGCAGTTTATTGATTTATAAGGAGTCTATAGTAGCCTATCTTACACACTAATCCTAGGTGACTCACCACAAAGTCAATAAACAAATGACATAAACATATCATACTCTTCTCACTATGGCATCGTGACCACCCATGCTCCATTTCCACTGGCTCAACCCCACCAGGGCTTCTTGGTGCAGATGTGACCCAGTGTGCTGAGAGATTTAGAAATCTAGTCTTTTATGGTTGGTCCCAAATTCAGTTCCCAAGGATCCACCATTCAAGATGAATGTAAATTACCCAGCAGAGTAGTTTGTTTATTAAATAGGCATGCATTAAGTTAGTAGCAAAGATGATACAAGGGACAGGCATGTGGTAAACCTTCTGTTTTTTTGTGATAGACTCTTACAAATCCCTACCTAGCTTGTAATAGCCATAAAGAGATGTTGCAGGGATGCTGGCTTGGGAAAAATCAGTATTTCTTTTATTATTCAGATTCTCTCCGCCCCCCGCCCCAAAAACATTTTCTATAAGAGCTTGTTTTTGTTTGGGGTTTGTGGGATGAGAGTTTTCAAGTTAAATTTGGCACGGTTTTTAAGGGTGCCAGAAGAGTAGCACCATAATATATTACCGGTAAACAGAGGCCAATCAGATATGGTTGAGAAACTCCCTGACTGACTTGTTGAAAACCAGAGAGCAGGATTAAATGGTCTCACTTCACGTCCTCCCACAGGACTTGGATGTTTCCAGTTGAGTCAGTAAAGGCACCGGTGGTTAGAGAGACTGTGCCAGGATTTAGTTTTCCGGTTCAGGTAACCTTTTATAGCAATTAAAGGGGTTGAGAGATGCACAGTGAAGAAGCATTCAACTCCCTCCTAACAGGATTGGCATGATCTGGGTCGCAAAAGAAAAGCAATGGCATTCGGGCAAGGGGATCCTGGAGAGGTCCTCTCTTTGTGACGATCTCTGCCCCGTGGAACATCCCTCATCTAGTTGTAATTCAGTTATCCTTTTAGGAACACTGGGAAGTCTTGGCTTTTTTTAAACCGGCGGTAGGACTGGAAGTTCTATGTTCCTTATGGTGTATGTTTGTATTCCTGTTTTCGAACAAGAGTGGTTTTTATTTGCTGCTTGTAGTCTAAATTAAAATTTTAAATTATTTTTTCCTTTGTTAAAAAAAAAAAAGCATTTTGAGCTCCTTCAGCAATCAAGGTGGCTAATATATTGATTAAATAAAATAAATAGCGATTGCTCCAGGGTGCAATATTTAATCCAATGATCGGTTAAAAGTTAGCCATTATTGGACAATAATGGAATGGGACGATCTCATGGCCTGCTTTAGCAGGCTATTCAAATATGCTTAGTAAGCATTGGCTGAACTGGCAGCCTTCCAACAGGCCTCGGATTCTTTTCTTTTCTTTTCTTTAAACAAGTTCCTGCCTGTGAGTTTGAAAGAGTTGCATAGCTTCTTGACAATTGTTGACAACATTTTTCCATGAGTTGCCTGCTAGGTGGTGTCTGGCTTTGCGTGTAACCTTCACTTGTTCAACTTTGTGCCGAACAAGCCAGAACGGCTTGGTTTACTCACACGGCTAAACGATAAGAAATACTTTTGAAAGTAGGGTGGCTGAATCTTTGCTTTCACAGATTATTGAACCCAACAAATAAGAGAATCATTTTTTGATGCTGGCGTGTCCTTTATATAATGTCTTTAAATAATTCTCCTAAACTAGGAAGGAAGGTAACTCTGAGCATGTGCAGAGTCCCCCTCTCCCATTTTTGTGCTCTAATGATGTCCTGTTGCTTCTCATTGAAAAATTAAGCATCAGTTCTTCAACTGAGGCATTTACTGAACTCGACGAGAAAGCCTGAATTATGAAGTCATGTCACCGGAAAGGGATTGTTGAAATTAGCTTTAACTTCATTTTGTATCTTAGCTTCTAATATGAAACTGATACCAGTTGCTCACCTGGCCATCTCTGCAGGGCTGTTCATCCAGGTACTGTCCATGTTCTTAACCATCCAGGTTCTTAACATCAAGAAAATATTTGTGTGCCTTCAAACCACGAGAGCAGACTAGCTCTAAGAACAACCAGATGAGAAGTCTCATGCTGCTTAATTTAAAATTTAGAGCAACTGGTAACAAAGGTAAAATTATGTATGAGCAACCACATTATGGATTCAGGGGGTTTCTTTTTCTGTTCTTTTGATTTCTTTTTTGCTTCTTGCTTGGCCAATTAGTTACCAACCCCCCTATTTCTTCCTTCTTCCTGCCATTTCCCACTTCTCCAGCACAAGAAAGGCACTATCGTAGATTAAAAAGTGTAAACAAACCTCTCAGATAGATAACAGGAGATTCCTAGGTTGACCTCTTTTCATGGGCAACCCTTCTGTTAATCGTCAGAGCCCCTTAAAACCAGTCCTTTCCTTGTGCTGTGAACAGGAGAAAATTGCTGACTTCCTCATTAAGACAGGTAGGAAGAAGTTTAGAATATATGCCTCTTACATCTGGATGGATGGGTGGAGTGGTGGGAAAATTACTGACACATTCAGGTGTATCATTCATGCAAAAAGAGGCAGAGCCTCTGTTGTTTACCAAGACTTCAGTGGGTAATATTGGTAGTTAAGAGCTATCAGCGCCTTTGTGAAAATCAAAGAGGCATTTTTTCATGGTGAAGAAGAGTTATGAAACTGCTGACTGTCAAGTAATTAAAGAGCCTTTTCTTGGAGGATTTATATTAGGGATCCCCAAACCAGGCAGCTTTAAGACTTGTGGACTTCAACTCCTATGCTGGCTGGAGAATTCTGGGAGTTGAAGTCCACAAGTCTTAAAGTTGCCAAGTTTGAAGACCTCTGATTTATATAGTTTAAATGCTAGAAAGCATGTTAACTCTGGGAATAAAGAATGGCAGTAAACAGCTGAGATAGGAATTTCACAACTGATTACATAAATATTTCTCAAATAAGAAGCTGAAGATGTGTCACATATAATTTAAACTGTAGTTCTTCTTCCCTTCCTTAACTCTAAATACATTATTTAAATACTCATTTTAAATAAAGCAACAGAACACTCTTATCTAAAAGATGCCTGGGTATTTAAAGGTCCTTATTATAGGATGCAATTAGTGTTTTCATAATGTTGTGACACTCTTGGAAAGAGAGCAGTGATTTATTACACTATTTTCTTCCATGTGAAGATCTGCTTCTCCACTGTGTAGGATAAGTTCCAAATCAAGGTACTGTATTTTTCAGAGTATAAGACGCACTTTTTTCCCTCCTAAAAGAGGCTGAAAATTTGGGTGCGCCTTATACTCCGAATGTAGAAGCTTTTTTTTTCCAGCCCTAACGAGGCGCTAGCGAGATCTCCGTGATTTGCCTGCTTTTCTCATAGCTTCTCTCTCCGAAGATCAGCTGTGCTTTAGAAGCTGTTTTTTTATCCCCTAGTAGGGAATAAAAACCAGCAAACTAATGTGCTGAAGCTGACCAGACTAAGAATGCTAGCCAGATGAATACCTTGTAGACAGATTCCCCCCCCCCATTTTCCTCCCCAAAAACTAAGCTGCATCTTATACTCCAGTGCGTCTTATACTCTGAAAAATATGGTAACTTGTAAAAATCACACATTATTATTCCAAGTGCTATAATAAATGTTAAATAGCAGTTGTTTGACAGCTGTCATTTTCCCACCTTGCAATGGCAGTATGTAGATTATTCCTTTTTTATTAGTTTACATGTAAGATATACTGAGATGTGTGTGTGTATACGCACACATGTACACGCACTGCTGTTTAAGAGCTCTAAAGTGGATTGCCAGCCATAGTTAAAATTCAGGTGCTTTTTTATCATCTGTTTTTATGTAATCTTACATGTCTTGTATCTAGCTGAACTAGTTTATCATTTTAGCATATAGTTCAGGCCCATTGGAACATTATTAAATCCTTGGAACAGGTTCTCTTTAATGGATGGAATGTTTTCAAATAATATAAATATTCACATACATTTAATCCACAACGTGTAAAATAAAGAGTTTGGAGATAGATGCAAACATATATTTCTATCTGTCCTTGAGGATTAACAGTACCGGTAGATGAAAAATAATTCAGTTCATTTCTGTATGGAGATGGGAGTATGCATGTAACTGACTCATGCATTTTTTTTTATCAGATGAAAGGTAATTAGAGAAAGAGTGAGAGCATAGATCTGTATTATTATTATTAAGACTGAATCATACTTTCTTCTAAGCTGCTATCTAAGCTAGCACTGGGCATAGACGTGCCTAGTATCCAAATCCTCAGTCTTGAATGAATAGAAATGGTATTATAAGCCATCCCACCATTTCGAATTTTCTTTCCTGCAGTTGCTATTTCCCTTAAAAATTATAGCAAATAATTGCAGAGGTGTTTTTGTTTTTTTTACTTTGAAAAATGTTGTAGGGTTGTTGGATGGGTAGAATTAATCTGAAGTCCCCTGTAGCCACTCCCAGATTTGGACTCTCTTTTGCTAAAATCCCTGAAAGAAAAATCTTAGAACTCAGAATTCAAAACTTAGAATTCAGGAGGTGACTCATTTTTATTCTTTTCCACCCAACGGTACGTTGGGAATAACTGGGCTTAGAACTCTGAATGTCTCTCCATGTCCATCAGCAAGGGAATAGCTCTGCAAAACACAACAAAACTTTGAAGGAAAGGGAGAAGCAAAGCAAAGAAAGAATCAGGCTTTCAAATGGGGCCAGATTTTTTTTTTAAAAAAAGAATGCTAGGAATAATCCCACAGTACATTCCTATGGGAGAGAAAATTGGGCAGCAACTCACCTTGGAAGCTTCTCTTCTTCTCCTTTCTGGTCACCTGAACCAGAATGGAACTGCAGTTAAGAAGCTTGGAGGAAACTTCAGAAGCCCTGCATCCTATCCCTAGTTTGCTTACTTTGCGTCCTGCAGCATGGTTACATATTTACAATATAGAATAGTTAGACACTATCCATGCAACAACAACAAAATCTACCCTAAGTTTTTTAAGATACTGTTTTAAGTATCTAAATGTTACTGACCTATTTGTTGTGTTTTAATTTTTTAAAATCCTCCTTTTGTTACTTTGTACACGCTGAGCTTGTCGATCGAAAGGTCGGCAGTTCAGCTGTTCGAATCCTTAGTGCCGTGTAATGGGGTGAGCTCCCAGCTTCTGCCAACCTAGCAGTTCAAAAGCATGTAAAAAAAAATGCAAGCAGAAAAATAGGGACCACCTTTGGTGGGAAGATAACAGCGTTCCACGCGCCTTTGCCGTTGAGTCATGCCGGCTACATGACCACAGAGACGTCTTTGGACAGCGCTGGCTCTTCGGCTTTGAAACGGAGATGAGCACCGCCCCCTAGAGTCGGGAACGACTAGCACATATGTGCGAGGGGAACATTTACCTTTTATATTAAATAACATGAATGCCAAGTTTATTTTGAATATTATTTTGTCTTCCCTTCTACCTCAAAACCCTGCAATCTCCGTATAACCTCTTGTCTCAGTCCTTTGGGTCAGGTCTAAATTCTTTTACACCCTCGAATGTGTTACGAGAAATGAAGCTGCTGTACATGATGATCGTAATAGGTGCGAGGGGAACCTTTACCTTTACAGTAACTCCTTCCGTCCTCTGTTTTGTCCACAGTATCAACTCTGTGAAGTGGGTTGAGCTGAGAGAGCGACTGGCCCAATGTCACCTTGGTCATTATTTTAAAGTTCAATAGTTGACTTACATAGAGTTTGGAAACCAAAAGAAGTCTAGTGCTCCAGATTTGGTTCTGAAAGTGGCCTCCCAAGTAAAGCAAGTTGCCATTTATGCATTGGTCCAAAAAGAGAAATACGTTATCAAGGAAAGCAAAGCAAACCAAGCACAGATTTACATTCATCCTCCATGTGTGTCTATTGTATATACAAGAGCCAGTGTTGTGTAGTATTTAAGGTGCCAGACCAAATGCAAAGAGGCCCATGTTAGCGAGTCCTCCCCAGGCACAGAAACTGCCTGGGTGACTTTGGGCTAAGTGTTTAACACTCAGCTGTAGACTGGGAAGTTGAAAAACATCTGTCTACCAACATCTGTCTGTCTATGGGCCAGTATGATAGATTATGGGACATAACTTTCAATAAAGAGGCCTTCACCCTGAAACTGTTTGGGCTACAATATTATAGAAATAAAGGTAAAGGTAAAGGTTTCCCTCACACATACGTGCTAGTCGTTCCCGACTCTTAGGGGGCGGTGCTCATCTACGTTTCTAAGCCGTCTGTGGTCATGTGACTGGCATGACTCAACACCAAAGGCGCACAGAACGCTGTTACCTTCCTACCAAAGGTGGTCCCTATTTTTCCACTTGTATTTTTTATGTGCTTTCGAACTGCTAGGTTGGCAGAAGCTGGGACAAGTAACGGGAGCTCACTCTGTTATGCAGCACTAGGGATTCGAACCGCTGAACTGCCGACCTATCAATGGACAAGCTCAGCGTCTTAGCCACTGAGCCACTGCATTCCTATTCTAGAAATACAATATGTCTTATCAGAAATAGGGAGAGTATAGCCAGATACCTTGTGTTGCTACTTCATCTCCTGCTATCTTCTAATAGGAATTTTACATCCCCATTTTCTTACCTCTAGATCAGCTTCAAAGTTCACATAGAAGTTACTTCCAAACAGAAGATTCTTCTCCTGCGGTCCTTTTGTGAGTGAGGTCTGGTCCAGTTTTCAGGATACCATTGACCTACTAGTGCACTTAGGGGAGAATACGTGAGTGGATAGGGGAATAGAAATAGTTCATAAAGTTTAAGTATAAATATTGTAGTAGCTCCTTCTGTAAATGGAAGGGTAGAGTCCCTTGGGTTTTTTTTTTTTTTTTTTACACAGAGTGTTTGTTTTTATTTTAAGTGGCTCTTGTGCAGAGCACCTGAAAACAAAACACACAACCAAAACTCTCAGAAAATTGGCAGTGGGAACAGGGTGTGGTTAAAGCTTATATCTTTTAATTTGTGCTGCCAAAGGGCTAAGGTATGACATGCAGAAAAATAATAATAAAGCCTTGTTTGTTTATTTGTTTTTTGGAGGTGAGGGGACAGGAACTGATTTTAGGGTTTCATTGTCTCAACTCTGTAACACAAAGCCCCCTAAAATGCATTTTTAATGAAATCAAATTAGAAGAACAAGGGGATAACATTACAGCTATAGAATAAAATCGCACCACATTAAAGCCGCCTTGTATATATTACATAATTAAGCAAGATTTAATTAGGGTGAACATGGGGAAATCGTTCCGCCAGCCCACAAATTTTCATATAGGATTTATCTAGGAAAGAAGTACGATGATTCAGCTGTGTTTTGGCACTGGGATGTTGCTTTGGGTCAGTAGCTGTAGGTGAGATTTAGGAAGTAATGAAATCTATACGGTTGCTTCCACAGGGCAAAGAGGCTATATATGCGCCTCTTTAAACATTGATTTACCCCAGACACATCTCAAGGCAATTATGAAAAGCTGGAAAAAAATGCATAAGCAGGGAGGAGCATAGACTCCTGGTTCTCCCTGCAGTCTTTTTCCCATTTGAGGATCTTTGCTTTGATGTCAGTTCCCTTCTAGTGGCCGGGGGGGGGCAGGGGGGGGGAGAGGAAAATAAACAAGGAAAAGCACCTTCCTTCTTATCTGCATAATGAGTAACTCAGGGGCAGAGTGACTCAAGAAACTCTTTCCATTATGTCTTATGTCTTGAATTTAGTAAAATGAATGCTGGACTAAAACTTCTCCTGTAAGACCTGAACAGAATCTCTCTCTCCCCCGCTCCCTCTCTCTCCCTCCCTCACTCTCCCCCCTCTCTCTCCCTTTTTCTCTCTCTCTTTGTCTCTCTCCCCCTTCCTCCCTCACTCTCCCCCCTCTCCCTTTTTCTCTCTCTTTCTCTCTCTCCCTCCCTCTCTCTGTGTGCGTGTGCTATCCATATCAGCAGTGATCCCAACTTTGACCACAGGGAAGGGATTGGAATAAGATGTCCGCTGAAAAAAAATTCCCCCTTGTTTTCTGCCACGTTTAATAAAAGCTTAATGCTGACTCAGGGCTCTGAGAAATGTGTCCTGAGCTACATTTGCTGTATAGTTTCCGTAGATTAAATTCTTTGTGTTTTATGCTTCTCTGTGAATCCGCTATAGATTCATCTACCTGTGCACACAAGTAGATAAATGTATATACAAGAACACAGAGAGATAAATTGTCTAAACAAACCGTTTAAGCAGCTTATAGCTCTGTATATATAATCAAATCACCAAATAGTTAACAGGCTGACACACGGATATAATAGCATCAGAGGTTGAAAGAGGGCCGTTTTTGACAGTGAGCAAGCCTTTAAATTCCATTAAATTGAGGTCACTGGATAAATTTATGACTCTCCCTCCGCATCCTGCATAACTGATGCTCAGTGGTATTTGGTGCTTCGGAGCTTATTGCATATTTCATGCATGTAAATGTATATCTCGAAACAAGTCCTGGGAATAGCTATGGCCATCTGCATTTTATTTCTAATAACTTCTCACCGAGGATTCACTTTTAGTTGACAGTTGAGAATTACATTCTCCCATCTTCTCTCTCCTTGCCAGTATATATATTATCTCCTTCTATGTTTGCTGTTTGGAAAAGCATACGAGTTTCTTACTGATGACCTGAGCAACTCATCAATAAACTTTCTCGCCTATCTTGTTTCCCCCCGAAAATAAGACCCAACCAGAAAATAAGGCCTGGCATGATTTTTCAGGATGCTCATAATATAAGCCCTATCCCCAAAATAAGTCCCAGTTAAGATTGTCAGCCAGATGGGTGCATTTTGTCCTGTATTTCCCCCAAAATAAGACCTAACCAGAAAATAAGCCCTAATGCGTCTTTTGGAGCAAAAATTAATATAAGACCTGGTCTTATTTTCGGGGAAACGCTGTACATTTTAAAGCTTGGTACCCTTTAAAAAAAAAAGTCGACAGCAAGTTAGATCTGTTTCTGTCTTAAACAAAACCGAAAGAAATAAGGACATTTATTTCTACTGCTGTTCTTGCTTCATTTCCTCGCTCTCGCTTATCTATTCTGAAGGAAAGAGTGTTTCTAATTGGAAGTCCCAAAGGTGCTTTTTCAGGAGGGTAACTGGACTTTCTCGTTTTTTTCTTTTGAAGACGTTTCGCTTCTCATCCAAGAAGCTTCTTCAGCTCTTGACAGGATACTGGGGAATGGATGGGAATGAAAAATCCCTTTGGGACAACCATGGCCTGGATGACTCATAACATCTCTACAAACTTTCTAATTCAGTGTTTCTCAACCTTGGCCGCTGGACGATGTGTGGACTTCAACTCCCAGAATTCCCCAGCCAGCAGAGCTGGCTGGGGAATTCTGGGAGTTGAAGTCCACACATCGTCCAGCGGCCAAGGTTGAGAAACACTGTTCGAATTGGAAGTTTCTTGATCCTGTGTGTAAGTTCAAGTTTTTAAGTGGAAAATTACATAAAAGGCTGAACCAGAAAAGGCTCGTCTGTATAAAACGTGCTGTGTAAACACATCCTTTGTAATCTTGCACACAAAAGCTGTTCCTGGTTGCGTGTGCGTGCATGTATGTGGCAAAGAGAACAATTCTGCTGGGGCTCCCATCAGGAAGGCTTCAAGTCGGCTGGTTGGTTTGAAGGAAGAGACTTTCCCACACGCTGACATGTTTTGCAAAGCATCCTTTTCTTTTAATGAAGACCACAGCAAAGTTGTGCCACGATCTCATTGACAAGACAGAACATTCAGCATTTTGGCCTTTTGGCCAGTTCTTAACAGAGACACGGCTATGATATTAACCTTTTCTAATTTAAATGGCGGCGAGCAAGACAAGGCCCGGTGTCCGTGGTTTCATTTGAATCTAGCTGTCAAGTAAAATAATTCAAATTTTGCTTGATTGATTCTGTTGTTTCTGTCGTTTGTAATACTTAACAATAGCTTCTGCTGTTCCTGTGATTCTGACAAATTGCGAGTCCCTGAAGTTTAAACATTGATGTGGGATGTTTCTTTAATTATTTGGCTTAATTGGACATTTCATGCAATACCTGATAAAGAGCCATGACCTTGCTTCACATTGAGGAGTCTGTCATCTGCACCTCTATAACTGTCTGGTTTGGTTCTGCAACCCAACAAGACAGACACAGACTTCAGAGGATAATTAGAACTGCAGAAAAAATAATGGCTACCAACTTGCTGCCTTCCATTGAGAACCTGTATACTGCACGAGTCAAAAAGAGGGCTGTGCAAATATCTACAGACCCCTTGCATCCTGGACATAAATTGTTTAAACTCCTACCCTCAAAACAACGCTATAGAGCACTGCACACCAAAACAACTAGGCACAAGGACAGTTTTTTCCCAAACGCCATTACTCTGCTAAACAAATAATTCCCTCAACACTGTCAAACTATTCACTAAGTCTGCACTACTATTAATCTTCTCATCGTTCCTATCATCCATCTCCTCCCACTGATGACTGTATGACTGTAACCTTGTTGCTGGTATCCTTAAGATTTATATTGACTGTTTCCTAATATGATTTGATTGCTTATCTGTTCCCTATGACTATCATTAAGTGTTGTACCTTATGATTCTTGACGAATGTATCTTTTCATTTTATGTACACTGAGAGCATATGCACCAAGACAAATTCCTTGTGTGTCCAATCACACTTGGCCAATAAAGAATTCTATTCTGTCCTGTCCTGTCCTGTCCTGTCCTGTCCTGTCCTGTCCTGTCCTGTCACCGGGCCTTGTTTTGCAGTCATAGACTTACTTATATTTGTTGCATTTGGAGAAATGTATCATTACATCATCTGGAATTATTCTGTACAAATGCTCAGGTATCCATATGGACCTGACAAATGTACAACCTATCTGAGATTTAAGAAATGAAATGAAAAGGGATAATTTTTATCATTAAATGGAATACTAAATGCCACGAAACTCCACTGAACGTCTAAATAATTATTGCCATGAAATGTTAATATTTATTAACTTAAGAATTTTCTACTTGTGCTCTTGGAATTTTTGAGAACAATCATAGAAGATGTTATTATTGAAAACAATCCGGAAGCTGGAATGTTTTTCATGTGTGATTTTCTGAGACGTTTTGCTCTATTCTGTCTTTTACAGAACAAAACTGAACTATAACTCTCCCAAGGATGATGGATCCGTGTATAAAATTGAACTTGAAGGGATATCTGTGGATACCATGAAAGAGATTCTGGACTACATCTTCAGTGGCCAGGTATGTGTTACTAATCCTAATCCTCCATAATGTCTTCAGGAATATTCTGTGTGCATATATGTGTATCCAGTCGCAATTCTGACCATGTGCGCTCAAAAGTAAGTCTAGAGATATAAGTTAAATCTCTTACAAAATAAGTTCATAAAACAGAAATATTTCACAATGAATCCTGGCCGGTTTCTGATGGATCTCCTGGTGGATCACTAAAAACTTCACAAAGTTAAAATAGACTTTGCCCCAGTTTGTCAAATGCTCATTTCATTCTTAAGCATCATGTGATTGTTCAAAAAGATTATGGTTTTTTATCTATTGAATTCTGAATATACTCTAGCATCCATTAAGAAAATGCAGCTGGAGGAGATTGGAAGTCCAAGTGGGGAATCTCACTTCTGCAGCAGCCAGCCAAACACTTTGCCGAAAGTTGCAAACCCCAAGGAAAATCAAAACATCTGCTATGTGTTCTGTGACTCTGAAAGCCAAGTTAGAAATAGAATAAAAGAGTTGGAAGGGTCCTTGGAGGTCTTCTAGTCCAACCCCCTGCTGGCTGGCCATAACATCTTTTGTATTTTTCTAGCACTCCACTTTTACTTGTTTATTAATCTAAGGTACTAACATATAGCAAGGTATCTGGAGTCTGACTCATGCCTTCGTCATAACTTGGCTGTACTTTTCTGCCCTTGAACCCTAGATCAAGCTAAGCGAAGAAACCATCCAGGATGTGGTACAAGCTGCTGACCTGTTGCTGCTTACGGACCTGAAAAAGCTCTGTTGTGAGTTTCTGGAGGGTTGCATTGCTGCTGAGAACTGTATTGGCATTCGGGACTTTGCACTACACTACTGTCTCCTCCACGTTCACTACCTGGCCTCAGAGTATCTTGAAACACACTTCCGGGATGTCAGCAGCACAGAAGAATTCCTAGAACTCAGTCCTCAAAGACTAAAAGAAGTCCTCTCCTTGGAGAAGTTAAACGTCGGGGATGAAAAACATATTTTTGAAGCGGTCATTCGGTGGATTTCCCACGATCCCGAATTAAGAAAGGTACAGAGTCCAAAAGTTAACTTTTAAGATGTTTGGATAAAACGTACGGTTATTTGCTCATGTTGGTTTATTCGGATGCTTCTAATGTTGGATGTTTGGCTCCCTGCTTTGGAACATGGTCATTTAATGTTTGCTCTGCTTCGATTCTCCTTGCTCCTGTAGTTCCTACATCATCCCATACAGGTAGTCCTCGACTTACGACCAAAACTGAGCCGAGATTTCTGTTGCTAAGCAAGACATTTGTTAAGTGAGTTTTGCCCCATTCTGCGACTTTTCTTGCCACATTTGTTAAGTGAATCACCACAGTTGTGAAGTTAGCAACACGGTTGTTAAGCAAACCTGGCCCTCCCCATTGATTTTGTTCATTAGAAGGTCACAAAAAGTGATCACGTGACCTTGAGACACTCTTAACCGGTTATGAGTCGGTTGCCAAGCGCCTGAATTTTGATCCGCTGAACATGGGGATGCCGCAATGGTTGTAAGTGTGAAAAACAGTCATAAGTCACTTTTTTGAGTGCCGCTGTGACTTTGAATAGTCACTAAACGAACTGCTGTTAAATTGAGGACTACCTGACCTCCAGGATATCAGCAGGCATTATTCACTGTCGAATTCACCATCTTAGCTGCACCATCAAGAACAGTTGTTTATCTAAAAACTCAGGAGTAGGAATAAAAGAAAGCTAAATTTTGTCCTAACATCATATTCTCCATTTTGGCAGAATTGGAACATTTATTGCAACCATATGTATTATTCAACTTGTAAATAGACTGTAGAATTTCTTGTCATTGCTTTTTTTTCTTTAGGCACACCCCTGCCCCCCCCCTCATTCATTACAAGACTTAGTCGTTGGAACCATTTATTCTCTATTTATTTAGAGTATGGCAAATATATGGACTTATAGTCGTTTAAATATTAATGTCCATTCCGCTCAGCTTGTTGAAAAAAAATCAGACATTGGGCTGCTGTGATAATGGACATTTGGACACAATGTGGTGGATATTTTGTCGAGGAGCACCACAGTCACACAGAGACAAGACCCCACTAAAACAATGAGTCCAGGCAGACACCATGTTGGGTACGGATTCTGTTCAGAGTTGACCAATGCTGGCGAGGAAGGTCAAAACCTGGCAGACCCTCCTTCCACACCATATCGTATGCTGCAGTAAGGTCGATGAACACAGCTGTGGTTTTTAAGCCTCGCTGGAAACCAGCCTCGATATGTCCTGTTAGACTCAGCACCTGATCTGACGAAAGCCGGGGTTTATCTGTTGCCATGTATTTAGAGAGCCAGGAGTTCTACAAAGATGCCTGACTGCCAGCTGTCGTTAACTTCCAATTCTTAGATGTAGTCTGGCTGCTAGTTGTTGCTAAGTCGTTTGGTTCACACTACCATGCTATCCAGGATGCACCACGAGGAGGCAAACTAGCATCACACCCAATTTATTCTCTAATTTGGATAAGACCCCTGCTTTGGCCTACAATTGCTGAAACCTTGATAGAGCCTTGGTAGTACAGTGGTCTAAGGCACCCTGTTATTAAGCTGGTTATTAAGACCAGATGCCTGCAATTACTGCAGGGTTCGAATCTCTCCAAGGCTCAAGGTCGACTCGGCCTTCCATCCTTTCTAAGGTAGGTAAATTGAGGACCCAGTTTGTGGGGGCAATAAGCTGACTTTGTATAAATATACAAAAGGATGAAGGCTATTGCTTAGCGCATTGTAAGCCGCCCTGAGTCTCCGGAGAAGGGCGGCATATAAATCAAATTAAAAAAAAAACCAAAACCTGGTCTAGGATTTCCTGCCATGCCGAGGTGGTTCATAGCAGCATTGGTCTCCTGCAAATATAGTCCTTACCCTGCCACTGCTTCCCCCCTCTGAAGTTGCCCCTCTTCCTGAGAAAATGTCAGCATTCTGATGCTGCCATAAAAAGACAAGGCTTGACTTTTCACCTACTTATTTTCTCTGTAGATAATATCTCCTAGGACAGTGGTCCCCAACCTTTTTATCGCGCGGCCCGCTGAGCGCGTGCAGGGGTGGGGGCACGGCCCAGGAGCTTTTGCGCACGGCCCATTGCGCACGGCCCAGGAGCTTTTGCGCACGGCCCAGGAGCCTTTGCGCTGCAGCGTTCATGTCCCCCGGCCGCTGCGCGGCCCGGTGCCAGGTACTCCACGGCCCGGCACCGGTCCGCGGACCGGGGGTTGGGGACCACTGTCCTAGGAGATGGGATGGGAGGGGGGAACATTCCTGTGGGGTGAGGTCAGAAGCTGGGGAGACTGGCTTGGAAGATGGCCAATGGGAAGATGAGAATTGGGGAACGGAAAGGGAAGGGTTTGGGGGTCAGAGGGTTAGTATCGGCTACGACGAAGTCGGGGCCAGATCTGTCGTACTCAATAAATGGAATATTTCAGCAAAGATTAATTGTTTGGGAGTGCAATTTATTTGAGATGACATCGAAACCTGACAGAAAGTCTTTTTAACAAGAAAAGTTTGAGCACAAAGTTGTCTGTAAAGCTTGTGGAGTTAAGGTCATTTTTTGATTTCCGTTATCTTTGCGGCTCTTCAGGTTCATATGAAGGATGTTATGTCAGCTGTGTGGGTCACTGGATTGGACTCTACCTACTTGCGTGAACAAATGATGAACGAGCCATTGGTTCGGGAGATTGTCAAAGAATGTAACAACATTCCACTCACTCCACCCCAGCAAGAAGAGGCGATGCTGGCTTCTTTTAAACCCCGGGGATACTCTGAGTGCATCGTGACCGTCGGGGGTGAAGAAAGAGTGTAAGTAATTAATGAAAGTAGCTGTGGATCTCATTTGGCAAGAGAAGGAATCAGAAAGACGACGCCATAAATTTGACATAAAGGTCAAACACACCATCCAAGAAATGTTTGAGATTGCAGTAGTAGAGAATAAATGGAGCTTAAGAGTCAAATGGTTGGGTTCTTGGTGGCCTGACCTTACTTTTCCTGCAAAAATGTTTCATTATCAAGCTAAGTCCATCATCGGGTAGACTACTGATGTCACCTGGCTTGGTAACCAAACATCTGCAAGAAGAAAAGTAAGACTGGAAAAGACCAAGAATCTCATGAGTTTGAGAATTATGGATTGCTTTGAGACAGTTATTGTTCTGACCTAGGCTTCCCAAGAGCATGAAGCAGATAAAAAACCCTTTTTATTAAGTTACTGTAAATTCCTCTCATTCGCATCCAGCAAAGTCTTTCAAGGGAGAATTTATAGTCACAGATCTTATCTGGCTTGGGGAGCTGCCAGGCCGATATCTTCAAAACTTGGCAAGGTGTCTCAGAGAGTCACGAACCAATTAAGTGAACTAATTGTCTCCTGCAAATTCCCTTTCGCTCCTCTTTTATTCCATCTGGGAGGGGCCAATCATTGTCTACCTGTGGCCTTACTCCCAAGTTGACCCTTGTTCTTTAGCTGTTCCCTTCGTCTGGCAACTCTGTGCATGCGCACACTGGGAACAGGCTCCAGCTGTTCATCTGCCTCACTGATGTCTGCCTCTGAAGGCAGCTGATAACTGGCATACGGTCCTGGCCCCCTTTCTGCCTCCGATGCAGAGCCCTCATCAGAGCCTTCCCCAGACTCCAGGACTGGCCCAGGTTCCTCCCCAACCTTATCACTGTTCGAATCTGCTACCAGCTCTGCTGTCCGCTGGCTGGCCACAACAGTTATCATTCAACCCAGGGGCCTAGCTTCATCTCTGCTGTCAAGCTAAGATCTGGGAGAGTTTCTTGGCAGCTACCAGTCAAGTTGGCTCGTCTCACTTTTTATATTGAAGTAATTTTAAAGATGGTGAAATGCCACGTTTTAGCCAAAGTGTCCCAGAAAAGGTTTAAATTGACCCTGTAAACCTTTATAGAAAACTATAAAGGATGATTAGTTGCAGCCTGAACTGGTTCCTTGCTGGGTTATATTTAATGATCAAGATCCACAAGGTAAATTGTAATCTACCATATCCTTCCCTTTCTCACACACCCCCCAAAATGGATTAATTTACTAACCAAAGTGTCAAGGTAGGAATACTTTCATATCAAAATAATTGAGTTCTTCTCCTGGATTTTCTTTCTTTATTCCCTCCATCCCAAAGAAAAGTGTTGTGTTCTGATTCTTGTTTTATAGCCAGAAATCAAATTATAATCTTTTTCTCCAAAAAATAAAATAAAGGTTTATTTGGGATTGGTTTATCTCAGCTTCTTACTGTCTTTCCCAGTACTGATTACCGTATTTTTCGGAGTATAAGACACATCTTTTTCCCCCCAAAAAAGAGGGTGAAAATCTGGGTGCGTCTTATACTCTGAATGTAGCCCCGCCCAGCCTCTGAGACATAGGCTGAAAAAAGCATCAGAAAAGAATCCCCCAAACAGAGTTTCAGACGCTTTTTTTCTGAAGCTGTTTCGGAGGCTTTCAGAGGCAGGAAAAAAAGTTTTTTCTGAAACGGAGCTTCAGAAGTTTCAGAGGCTGAAAAAAAAGCAAAAAAGAAGCAAGGCCCAGAGCTCACAACCAAGGAACCTGTTGCTAAAATTCACCTCTGGGAACAGCTGATTGGGGGTATTCCGGGAAGCCGATCTACCTGCCAATCAGCTTTTTTCTTATTTTCCTCCCCAAAAACTAAGGTGCATCTTATACTCTAAAAAATACAGTAGTTTGTGCAGCATATTGCAGTCCAAGTCTTTCTGAAATATTTAAGAGAGAGCGCTGAGCACTTTTTAAAGTGTTTAAAAATGAATTGTCCTATGTGACGAGTTAATTTCTGCTTTTTCTTTCTGTTCAGCTCCAGGAAGCCCTCAGCTGCAGTGCGATGCATGTGCCCTTTGTACGATCGTCACAGGCAATTGTGGATAGAGCTGGCTCCTATGAGTACCGCCAGGATAAACCACAGTGTGCTTTCTGCAGGTAGGAAACTTCCCTCCTTCCCTTGAATAAAAAAGGATACAAATCTTTTAAATATTTACAAAGTCAAATCAGCTTTTAGGTACAGTCGATCAGAACCTGGGCAAGTATTAACCTGTAAATAATTAACTTATCTCTAGTTTAGAGGGAAAAAACATAGAGGGAGGGAGGAAGGAGGAAATATTAGTTTCACCAGACCCATGTGGTGGTAGTTGTGAAGTCGTGTCTGACCCATCGCGACCCCATGGACCACGTTCCTCCAGGCCTTCCTGTCCTCTACCATCCCCTGAAGTCCATTTAATCTGCTTCAGTGACTCCATCCAGCCACCTGGTTCTCTGTCGTCCCCTTCTTCTTTTGCCCTCAATCGTTCCCAGCATTAGGCTCTTCTCCAGTGAGTCCTTCCTTCTCATTAGGTAGCCAAAGTATTTGGGTTTCCTCTTCAGGATCCGGCCTTTTAAAGAGCAGTCAGGGTTGATCTCCTCTAGGACTGACCGGTTTGATCGCCTTACAGTCCAAGGGACTCGCAGGAGTCTTCTCCATCACTAGAGTTCAAAGGCCTCAATTCTTTGGCGCTCAGCCTTTCTTATGGTCCAACTTTCACAGCCATACATTGCAACTGGGAAAACCATCGCCTTGACCATATGCACTTTTGTTGGCAGGGTGATGTCTCTGGTTTTTAGAATGCTATCTAACTTTGCCATAGCTTTCCTCCCCAGGAGCAAGCGTCTTTCAATTATACCCATCTGGTATATCAATTAAATAAATATTTGATGAGGTGACTGGTTTTTGTCTGATAAATACAAGGCAATATTCAAAAGAGATCAGTGGGAAATGTTATTGTATTCATAGCTTTTCTAAAGTTTATCCTCTTGCTATTGTATTCTAAGAGGTATCGTAGGTTTTTAGCAAAATAAATTTTCTTTGCTTCCATTTCCTCTGGCAGCATCTTCAGGGGCCACATATTTGTGGAAGTTAGAACAGGAAAGATTGTAGACACAGCATCACAATTTGATCCCTGACATTTTATATGATGTAGGTGCATATATAAAAGGGTTGCGGCTTAGAATTGCGATATGGTGAACTATCTGGCCATTTTGGAGATGTTGTCATTTCCCACTTAGACATTGTGTACAAGGAAGTGCTATCAATATGTACATCCTTGTCTTAGGAGCCCAGTCATATTGTATATATTTTGCTTTTTTTTTTTTAATTCTTCATTGACTATGAATATAGTCAGAATACAGAATAACAAGAGTTGGAAGATAATTTGGAGGTCTTCTAGTCCAACTCCCTGCTCAAGCAAGAAACCTTATATCAGTGATGGCTAACCTTTTTGCCATTGCATGCCAGGAAGGGGGGGGGTTGCGCGCCTGCGTGCCCACACCCATAATTCTATGCGCCCTGCACATGCACACATGACCCCCCTCCCCCCCACTCCTTGCACATGATGGCCCAGTAGGCCCATTTTTCTGTCTCACTTGGCTCCAGATCCTCTCTATGAGTCTGGGGATGGCGAAAACGGCCTTCCCCACCCCCTCAGAAGCCCTCCGGAGGCCAGACATAGCCCGTTTCCCAACTTCTGGTTGGACAGGAAGTGACATTTTTTGCTGTCTTCATAGAAGGCTCTGGAGGACCTCCGAGGGGATGGGGAAGGCTGTTTTCTCCCTCCCCAGACTCATAGAGAGGTTCTGGAGCCAGGTGAGAAAGAAAAATGAGCCTTCCTCACCCACCCACCCCGAGGCCCTCCGAAGGCAGGAAACAGCCTGTTTCCCTACTTCTGGTGGGCCCAGAAGGCCCGAAAATCAGCTGGAGCTGAGCTCGCGTGCCCACTGATATGGTGGCACACGTGCCATAGGTTCATCATCACGGCCCTATACCATTTCATACAAATGGCTGTCCAGTCTCTTCTTAAAGGCCTGCAGTGGTGAAGCACCCACAACTTCTGAAGGCAAACCGTTCCACTGATTAATTGTTCTCAAAGTTGGGAATTTTCTCCTTAATTCCAGGCTGCTTCTTTCCTTGATTGGCTTCCATCCATTGTTTCCTATCCTGCTCTCAGGTGCTTTGGAGAATAGGTTGACACCCCCTCCCCCTTTTGTGGCAGCTCCTCAGATATCAGAAGACCATTATCATGTCACCTCCCCTCATCGTCCAATTCACTAGACATAGACACACCCAGTTCCTGCAACCATTCTTCGTATGTTTTAGCCTCCAGTCCCCTAATCATCTTGGTTGCTCTTCTCTGCACTCTTTCTAGGATCTCAACATCTTTTTTTTAATAACACGCACTTTCTTTCCTGCCTTTTTTTACATGTAACTCAAGACACCAAATATCCCTATTACTCCTCCTCCCTCCTATTTTCCCCTCAACAACAACTCTCTGATTTGAGTTGGGCTGAGAGAGAGTGACTGGAGTCGCCTCAGCCAGCATTTGGAGTCGCCTCAGCCCATGCCTAAGGGGGAGGCTTAGAACTCAGTCTCCTAGGCCAGCTCATCATTACTACACTAAACTGGTTCTTTTACTCTTTTGATGTAATCCTTTTGGCCTGATACGTTTTCTTTGCTGCCTAATAGAAACTTGTTAAACATCTTAGAGCCAGTAATTAGGTATATATACATTATAGTCAACCATAGTTTCCTTAACTATGTTTAACAAACTACAGTGGCTTTGTTTGTGGTTACGAGCCGTGGTGGCGCAGTGGTTAGAGTGCAGTACTGCAGGCTACTTCTGCTGACTGCCGGCTGCCTGCAATTTGGCAGTTCAAATCTCACCAGGCTCAAGGTTGACTCAGCCTTCCATCCTTCCAAGGTCGGTAAAACGAGGACCCAAATTGTTGGGGGCAAGAGGCGGACTCTGTAAACCGCTTAGGGCTGTAAAGCACTAAAGTTTTAACTGCTATTGCTATTACTATGTTCACAAAACATACTAAGCCAAGAAGATAAATGAATAGCTTAGTCTGGTGTTCAGTTTGGTGTCCACTATATACTTGCATAAGTAGGGATGTGGTGGCTAAAATGCTGAGCTTGTTGATCGAAAGGTCGGCAGTTCAGCGGTTCGAATCCCTAGTGCCGTGTAACGGGGTGAGCTCCCGTTACTTGTCCCACCTCCTGCCAACCTAGCAGTTCGAAAGCAGTAAAAAATGCAAGTAGAAAAATAGGGACCATCTTTGGTAACAGCATTCCATGTGTCTTTGGCGTTGAGTCATGCCGACCACATGACCACGGAGACGTCTTCAGATAGCGCTGGCTTTTCGGCTTTGAAACAGAGATGAGCACCGCCCCCTAGAGTCAGGAACGACTAGCACATATGTGCGAGGGGAACCTTTACCTTAGCTATATCTGCTGGATTATTCACTCAATGAATAATTTACTTGAAATAATTGCAGATGTAGTCCAGAGTATCAATTGTCATGTTCATGAGAAGATCTGGGCAAAACGTTGCCCAACTTCATTAGGCGGTAAAGTCAGACTCAAGCTACACTTATCATACATAACGTGGTGTGGCTAGACAGGAATCATATTGCCAGCTAGGAAGAAGTGCGTATTCTCCAGAGCACCTGAAGGTAGGACAAAGAGTAATGGATGGAATCTTTATCAAGAGAAATGCAACCTAGAACTAAGGAGACATTTTCTGTCAGTGAGAACAATTAATCAGTGGAATGGCTTTGCCTCCAGAAGCTGTGGGTGGTTTCTAAGAAGAGATTGGACAGCTATTCGTTTCCTGCCTGAGCTGGAGATAGGATGAGAAGCTCTCTAAGGTCCCTTCAACTCTGTTATTAAAACCTGAAGATGTAACACTTTTAATAGTTTCTGTAATTTAATTCCAGCGCTTCTTTCTCTCGTCAGTTGTTGATCGTTCTTACAAAATGCATACGCTAGCTCGATGTGCCATCCTTATAACTTGTGTTTTGAAATATATTTTTATGGCCTGTTTCTCAGAGGGGTTCCTGTTTGTCCTGGGAGGTCAAGATGAAAATAAAGCCACGCTAAATTCGGGCGAAAAGTACGATCCAGATACAAATACGTGGAGCCCCTTGCCACCGATGACTGAGGTAGCTTTCCGTTTCTGTGAATGGTGTACTGTAGTTGCCTATGTACTCCATAGCTTGTATTGCAACCTAAGAAAATTTGCAGAACTGTCTTGATTTAAGAGTTCATTCTTACATCTCATCTTTCCAATAGGCCCGGCACAATTTTGGTCTGGTCGAGATTGATGGGGTGCTGTACGTTTTGGGAGGCGAGGATGGAGAACAGGTGCTCACTTCCATGGAGTCCTATGACATTTACAATAGGACATGGACAAAGCAACCAGATTTAACCATGATTAGGAAGGTAAGAAGCAAGCAAAAGAAAAAAAGCAAGCTGGTCATATTTCTTTCTGAAACTACTGCAATCTCTCTCTCTCTTTTCCCACTCCTTTTCTCCATGTGATGGGTTTTTTTTTAAAAAAAATAAAAAATAAAAGATTCTTACCAATTATAAGCATAAAACAATAAGCTCTGGTTTCCTCAGTTTTCCTTTCTGTACCTTTCCCCAACCCTCAAGAAGCTATTTAAAAAAAAAGAAAAGATGCACTTGAATTAAGAGGTTTTAAATCTCTTTGGGGCTGATTGCCAAATTTATCTTAAAAGAGACTGTAATGTACTAACTGCCATTAAATAGATTGAAAACCCAATGAAGCAATTGCTTCTGCAAGAATTACAGTATCTACTAAACAAGAGACAAGAAGGAAAAAGGTAAGCGAGAAAAGAAATAAAGGAAAATTAAGTACCGATTGAGGAATTTCTAAGTCAGTTATAAAGTTTCCCAGAGTTGTTTGAGTTGGCTGTCCTCACAGTTAAATATATAAATCCCTAAAGTTGTCTTGCTACAACTTTGGTTTAGGGGCTAGCAATACTAATTGGAGTGTAATCTCAATCAGCTCTAGATGGCCATCTAGATCAGTGTTTCTCAACCTTGGAAGCTTGAAGATGGGTGGACTTCAACTCCCAGAATCCCCCAGCCACCGATCTAGATGCTATTGGACTTCAATATCCATACATCCCAGCCATAACCACTAATATTCAAGGATGATGACAATAGTTCTCCATTTGTGTCTTCAAAGGGCTGCAGATTCTCAATTCCTGGTCGGGCAATTCTCATTCACTTGTCTCAGAAACCCCAGATCAGGGGGTCAGCTCTCTCATCCCTCTGCTGCAGCTCCCTGTTGCCAGTCGGTTCCACAATTGATAGGACTTTCAGTTAGGACAAGTAGAGGAAAAAGGACGCTGCACTAGGAGGAGACTCTATGGTGGGGGAACCGGACCTCCGGTCAGCAGAAGAAAAAGGATGCCACGCTTGGAGGAGACTCTATGGTGTGGGAACCGGACTTCTGGTCGGCTCCAGAATTGAATGGGGGGCTTCCGGTTAGGACCTTAGTGGCTCTTTGAGTGTTTAAGGTTGCCCCCTGCCCCAGATCTTTCCCTGACTTGATACTGTAGAATTGTGCACATTGGCATCATGTAATGGACTCAAAATAGCTAGTAATTTTTCTTAGCAATCCTTTCAGCTTGGTAGCTGGTTGTGTATCTGTGTGAGACAAGTCAGCATTGACTCCTGGCAACTGCCTGGACTGGTCCCTGCAGTTTTCTTGGCAAGGTTGCAGAAGTGGTTTGTTGATGTAGCTGCTGCAAGCTGCCAATAGGCTTTACACCACGTATTAATATTGTAAAAGGATGTTTTGGTTGTTGGTTGCCGTGCTGGAAAAAAGTAAAGTAGAGACGAGGGCCAGATCTTCTGGTAGCTGTTCAAGCGTCAGCAGATGGACTTTCTGAGCAATTTATGCCGTTGCTTGTTTCAAGTAGATTATCCTAAACCCAGCAAGGGAAATAATATCAATGTTTGTTCCATCCAGATCTGCTCCTATCATCTAAATAGCCATGTGAGGTTTTATAACGTCTTTTGAAAAGCTACCGGTGGTAGAAGCTTCAGAGGAAAGACCTTGCACCAGCCAGTTTACATAAAAAAAATAAGAGGAAGAGGTTTATTTTGTTCACTTCGTGTTGTTTTTCAGCCTCGAAACAGGATCTACGTGCTTCTCAGAAGCACTTTTGAAAAGTCAATGAAGACAGTCATCCAAGTAGACTTGGCTGGAAGGTGAGTCATGGCAACTGGGCTTCTTTTTCCTTTTGGTTTGAAACGTTTCGCCACTTATCCGAGTCGTTTCTTCAGTGAAGAGTGGACCGAAGAACATACTTGCATAAGCAGTGGAACATTTCCAATCAAAACGATTTTTTTTCCCCAGTTGCCATGACTCAACTTCTGAACAACTTTTAAAAAGCCACTAAAAGGGCAGCGAAAGAGTGCAGGCTCTTTAAAAAAACAGCCTCAGAACTCCCAATTGCATCGAAAAGCTCATCTCAAAAGCTCCTTTGGTGGTTCTAGAAGAATTCTTACTTAGATGGATTCCCGGAGAGTAAGTTTCTTCGCTGACCACCCTGTCCTGTCGACAGACAGACAGACAGTCACAATCTAATACTCATATAAAAATAGCAAAAGCTTTAAAAATGGGGGGGAAAAAACCCAATATGCAAGGGCTGCCACCTTGAATGGTAATCGGGCCAAGAAATCCACTTGATTTCCTTGGTGTTTTAAATTAATCGGTGTCCCTGTTATGATTTCTGTCTCATTGTGCCTTTGCTAGCTTTCTCCTGCAAAACTTTAAAGCTTTATGTTGGCAACTTTGCTTTGAAGGTCTTTTGAGGCAGCATTTGAGATCTTGCAATTCAAGGAACTTAGTTGTTCCCTTTGGATGGGATCAGCAACCTTAAACTCTAAAAGAGCCACAAAGGTCCTAACTGGAAGCCCCCCGTTCAATTTTGAAGCTGACCAGAAGTCCAGTTCCCTCACCATAGTGTCTCCTCCTAGCGTGGTGTCCTTTTCCCTACATCTGTCCAAACCGAAAGCCTTATCAATTGTGGAGCCGAACGGAAAACCTGTCCCTTGCCATAGAGTCTCCTCCTGGTGCACCATGCTTTCCCCCCCAACCGTAAACTCCTCTCAAAATTGTGGTGCCGACCGGTAACGGAACTGCAGTAGTGGGATGAAGGAGCCATATGCGGCTTCAGAGCCGCGGGTTGCTGACCCCTGCCTTTGGATATAAAAAATCTTGATAGTTGAAAGCAGAAAGTTGAATTTGTTCTGGAAGGCTTGAATGGAGCCCAATGAAGGCGTCATTAAAGAACTTTTAATGCTGAGCTGGATCAAGTCTTGCTGACTTTGATGGGCTCCACAGATTGTTACGATGCTCTTGAAATATGCAACTTTGGTCTTTATCATCCTGTATAAAATAAAACAACGTGGAAGAAAAAAAAGAAACAATAGAAAAAGGCCCTTTTTAATTGGCTGGTTGTCTCAAGATAGACTGTTTGAACAGTTTAGGGAATTCTACCTTTAGGAGGAAACACCTGCTGATTTCTTTTATCAAAGCAACACCTGTCTGTTGCTTTCATGTATCTAAAGCAGAAAGACGACTACTACCTCTCCTGCAGGTTTGACAATTGGTTTATGGCACCTTTCTTTTCCTGTATTCTGCCAATTTGGCTTCAAGGAGACCTCAGAGTCAGATACAATCAATCCAGAGATCGAGACTGTTCAAAACATTAAAAGGTTTTTATACAAGGAATGCTGGTCATAATTTAGCATGGTTTATGTTGATGACAACAGAAATTTGTCTGCCATTCCCTTTCCCCTTCCTGTTTCGTCCTCCTCCTCCTTCCCCTTCTTCCCCTTCCACTCCTCCTCCTCCTCCCTCTTCACCTTCCTCTTTTCATGGTACAAGAAGGTAAAATCTTTTGTGAACCTAATATAATACATGATGCAAGTGTTAAGGAACAAGCTGCCTTTAGAAAATGAAAACACAGTACACTAGAGCTGATAGAACTGATTAAACTCTTTCCAGGCACTACAGAAAGAGAAACAATCCTTAAACCTGTGTAGAGAAAAGTTGAATCTCAGCAGAGCCATCCTGTTGGAGTTGCCTTCCTATGTTCCAAATAGAGATCCAGATTTTAAAGCACTCAATCTTGAGGACTCTTTTGTTTTTTGTTTTGAATTGTATCAGGAATGGGATCTTTTTTTTAACCATCTGTTGATTAATGTGTGAGGGGACTTCCCCTTTCCCTTTCAGGAGTTCATCATTTGTATTACTGTCGTGTTGCTGCCTTTTGTCGGGACATTGCGGCGAATTGACTCATGCCCTGCTCTGTGTAACAGATATTGTGCATTTTCATTTTTAAGATTGGTTGCTACGCAGCTATGAAGAAGAAGATCTATGCAATGGGCGGTGGTTCCTATGGAAAGCTCTTTGAGTCTGTGGAATGTTACGACCCGAGGACTCAGCAGTGGACGGCCATCTGCCCACTGAAAGAGAGGAGGTGAGTAAGATATTAAGAGTTATTTAGATGAGCTGCGGTGGTGCAGTGGATAGAATGCAGTCCTGCAGGCTACTTCTGCTGACTGCCGGCTGCCTGCAATTTGGCAGATCAAATCTCACCAGGCTCCAGGTTGACTCAGCCTCCCATCCTTCCGAGGTGGGTAAAATGAGGACCCAAATTGTTTGGGGGCAATAGGCTGACTCTGTAAACCACTCAGAGAGAGCTGTAAAAGCACTGTGAAGCGGTATATAAGTCTAAGCGCTATTGCCATTGTTATTAAGATTTACTGCCCAGATTACTAGATCCATCCACCATTTCATTACTCTCACAAGCCATTCGACGATTCACAGATTAAACCTGACATCTTCTTCATCAATCTTGGATTTAAGCATTAACCTGGCCGTCATAGGTGCTGGAGGTTTTGTTCAGATGAGTAAGACGTCTGTTACAGGGAGGTGTCCTTTGGCAAAAGGTATTTTCACCTCTGGCCTGCCAATAGACTAGCCTCCTGCATTTCTTTGCAGACTATGGAGAGAGAATGAGTGGTATCTAGGCTCTTTGGCTAGGATTTCTTTTTTTGTTCTTTTACTTTTTAAAAGCCACTGTCAGACTGGTCCCATCTACTCCCTAGGAAAGAACGACCCTTGACTCCATAGGATTTAGAGAAAAGGCACATTTCCTACAGATGCTGAGTGCAGCATGGAGGAGGCAAGCTCTGAGGAATAACCACGCGAAAATCATATATTGAAAGCAATCCCCTGGGAGGGCAATCAGATCTCATTCCGGTGTTTCAGGAACTCAGCATCTCAGGCATTGGTGTAAATTCCTTTCCCGGGTCTGGCGTCCTTGAAACTCGGCAGATGGCTTCGTTTGGCACCGAGTGCAGGGGTGGGATTCTACCGGTTCGGATCGGTTCGGGCGAGCTGGTTTACTCCGACGATCAACTGGGAGTGAACCGGTTCGCTCTGACAATCAGGTCGTCCTGCCTGCCCCTCCCTGCACTTTACTTACCTTTATTGCAGCACAATGGATTGCCACGCCTCAGCTGTGTTACTCCCAAGTGGTAACACCGAAGGTTAGTATTTGTAAAACTGCACACGCGAAGTGCGCGATCACAGAACCGGTTGTTAAACCGGCAGCATCCCACCACTGACCGTGTGATTCCTGTTAGTGTCCATACTCCCCAATTTCCCAAAGCATTCTTTCTTACCTCCAGCACACTTTCCCCTCCCGTAAGCTCCCTCCTCCCTGGTTATGGCAGTTGCTAGCGAGCTTCAAAGAAAGTGAAGATGAGCATCTGACAGCCACATTTCCACATTTTTAAAAAAGGTAAAAGTTTTCCCCTGACCAGTCATGTCTGACTCTATGCAAATAATATGCAAATAATTATGCAAATAATTTTTCTGCGGACCACCAACATTTTCTCGCAGACCACCAGTGGTTCACAGACCACCAGTGGTGACCGCTGCTTTAGACTTCGCCTGAGATATGCAGGGGAATAAGAGGCAGGAATAGTAAGGCGGCAGCTTACGCTAAGGAAACGTCACTATCCACGCCTGGATGAGGTTGGGTGAAAACCGCTAAGACAACACGGGAAGGGGGTTAGTTAACATGCGTGCTGAGTTAATGTCCATGCTTAACCTTGTCTCATCTTCCTCCTGTTTTTCAGGTTTGGGGCCGTGGCGTGTGGCGTGGCTTCAGAGCTCTACGTCTTCGGCGGTGTGAGAAGCCGCGACGACAATCAAACCAGTGAGATGGTGACGTGCAAATCAGAATTCTACCACGATGAATTCAAAAGGTAGCTAACTCTTTGCTCTGTAACCGAGTCTCGTCCACTCTGTAAACCAGGGGTCCCCAAACCTGGCAGCTTTAAGACTTGTGGACTTCAACTCCCAGAATTCTGGGAGTTGAAGTCCACAAGTCTTAAAGCTGCCAAGTTTGGAGAGCTCTGCTGTAATCGGTTGGCTGTTACCTTGTTTGGACTCTGGCAACTTCACTGAAGAGCATTTATTATTAAGAGCTGCACCTGGGGAATAATTCTCCCTTGCTCTCCCTTTAGCCAATAAAGCCGCCTTTGATTGATTACCTCTGCAGATAATCCTTCTCAGTCTTGTCACTTGGTGTATCTTCAGTTGGCTGGAAAGCTGGAAATCTTTGGCAGGGTGAAGCCAATCACCGCTAAAGCTCTTTCCCTTCAAAGGAAATGCATCTTGCGGCATTTTGTACGTTTGAGTGCAGCCTGCCCTCGTAGAAAGAAAGTTGTGTAGGAGTGTTAATATAGATTGGCCACTTGCTTACTTTTTTAGAGTTGTGCAAAAAACATTCAGTAGCTTCCCAGAACAGCATCCTTCCTGGAAGCATCCATCCATCAAATCTTTATTTGGTTGTAGACCAGCAATGTAGAGTAGAGAAATCACATTTAATTAAAATGAAATATAAAAGAAAAGTAATGTGCAGATAAATAGGGGGAGATAGATGCATGGGGGGAGAGAGAGAGAGGGAGAACGGGGGGAATATATATAGAGAGATTCTAAATCAGTGATGGTGAACCTTTTTGGCACCAAGTGCCCAAACAGGAACGCGCCTACATGTGTGTATATGTGCGCACGCCGCAGAACCGGAAACTCGAATGCCAGCTGGCCGGCGTGCACATGCCTGGTTTCGGGCTGGTTTTTTGGGCTGGTTTTGGCTCAAAAAACGGCTGGAAAACGGCCCATTTTTTGGCCATTTTCTGAAGACCAGCTGGCTGGAAATACGTGCCAGAAACCACATGCGCGCTGGAAATCAGAAGAGCAGCTTGTGACGGCATGCGTGCCCCCAGAGAGGGCTTTGTGTGCCACCTCTGGCACACGTGCCATAGGTTTGCCATCATGGTTCTAAACTATTTTAAGAGGGATTAAAGTTAATCCTACAGCATAAAGGACAGAATACTGAGGAATACATGGCTGTAGACAGAGCATGAAGCATGAAAGCTGCTGCAACTTTTGGAAGGCTCATCGCCACTTTGAAAGGTTGAAAGGACACCTTTGAAAGGTTGTCCCTAATTGTCTGAGGATGCAAAGACAAGCCGCCTCCTGCGTCAACCAGGTTAAGAAACAAACCCCGCAGGGATTCCTGGAACGCCACTATATTATTGTAAGAAGAGTGCTCTTCAAACTTTGGCTGCTTTGTGGATTTCAACTCCCAGAATTCCCCCGCCACGTGGTAAGGTACAATAGCAGAATCTTAGCTTGCCCACGTTCCTTTATGCCCCATCTTATACTAAATAAAAAGGGACACGGTGGCTCAGTGGCTAAGATGCTGAGCTTGTCGATCGAAAGGTCGGCAGTTCAGCGGTTCGAATCCCTAGTGCCGCGTAATGGGGTGAGCTCCCGTTTCTTGTCCCAGCTTCTGCCAACCTAGCAGTTTGAAAGTACGTAAAAAAATGCAAGTAGAAAAATAGGGGCCACCTTTGGTGGGAAGGTCACAGCGTTCCGTGCACCTTTGGCATTGAGTCATGCCGGCCACATGACCACGGAGACGTCTTCAGACAGCGCTGGCTCTTCGGCTTTGAAACGGAGATGAGCACTGCCCCCTAGAGGCGGGAACGACTAGCACATGTGTGCGAGGGGAACCTTTACCTTTTATACTAAATAACATGAATGCCAAGTTTATTTTGAATACTTTCTTGTCTTCCCTTCTACTTCGGAACCCTGCAATCTCCATATAACCTCTTGTCTGAGACCCTTGTGTCAGGTCTAAATTCTTTTACACCCTCGAACGTGTTACGAGAAATGAAGCTGCTGGACATTGACAGGCATCTGAAGACAGCCAGACAGCCGTGTCAGGCCTTCTTGAAAGGACCCCGTTGCTTTCATGCTCCTAGAGGAATGCACCTCCGCTCTAATGCCGTGTGCAAAGAGCTCTTCTGAATTCTTTGCACAACCCTAGTTCGTGGGCATTACAGTACATGTAGTCCTCGACTGACAACAGTTCATTTAGTGACCGTTCGAAGTTAACAATGACGCTTGAAAAAAGTGACCGATGACCGTTTTCCCCACTTAACAACCGTTGCATCAACTCCACGGCCAGATGAGCGGACTCATAGTTATGACGGTTGCAGTATCTCAGGGTCACGAGATCACCTATTGCGACCTTCTGACAGGCAGTCAACAGGGAAGCCAATCACTTAACAACCATGTTGCTAATTTAACTTAGGAGTGATTCACTTAACAACCCTGGCAAAAAAAGGTTGCAAAACGGGGCCAAACACACTTCATAAATGTCGCACTTAACGACAGAAGTTTTGGGCTCAATTGTGGTCGTAACTCGAGGACTATCAGTACCTGCAATGAAATATGACTTATACCGCGGTTAACCAGAAGAGGGTGCTATTGTACTATAAAAGAGGCTGTGAGGATTGATAGGAAATGGCTACTAAAGCTTTATTAGAAGGGATCTATTTCTGTTGGTTACCGTGGATTGTTCAGTCGACTACTTGTGTTGTGGCTCTTGTGCTTCACTGTACAGTAACTGAATTCCAAACTATTTTTGGGTGGTGGGTGGTGATGTGTAACTCCTTAAACTCTGCACCAGGGCTATACGTTTTCCTTCCTTCACAGCACGTGGTCTCAAATTGAAATGTTGAAGAATTGATCTTTGCTGCCTGAAATTGGGGGAGTGGGGAATCGAACCGCTTGCAATTCCCACCCTTTAGTTCAGGGCTTGAAATACTCCGGTCCAGACCAACAGAGGCGACGGACAGTGCCACAAAGGACTATTTCCCATAAAAATACACAGCAGCAACAAATAATAATTTCCAATCCTCTGATACCGATCCATTTGCCTCTGATACCATATCGATTTGCCTGGGGTGATCAGGCCCTTCCTGTCTCACGATTGGGCTGGCCTTTGGAGGAGTATTCTGTTCTTCAAAAGAATAATGTCCAGGCTCCGTAGATACAGGTAGTTCTCAAATTACGGCCGTTCATTTAGTGACCATTTCAAAGTTAAAATTTGGAAGATCAAAATTCGGACGCGGTATTTATGTGATGGTCGGGGGGGTCATGTGATCATCGTTCGCGAGCTTCCCAGCCGGCTTCCAACAAGCAATGGATGGTGGGGAAGCCAGATTCACTTAATAACCGTATGATTCATTTAACAACTGTGCCCCAAAGGGTCATAAAACGGGGCAAAGCTCCCTTAACTGCTTTGCTTAGCAAGGTTAATTTTGGACTCGAACGTGATCGTAAGCCCGAAGTCCACCTGTAGTTGTGGTAAGAAAATAATAACGAAGAAAGTAATGAAAACAAATAACAAAGCATTCTCGTATTAAACTGCCTTATTAAACGGCAGGGGTGAAATGCTCCCGGTTCAGACCGGATCACCCGATCCGGTAGCGATGGCAGCGGGTGGTTAGGAGAACCGGTAGCAAAAATCCCTGTACCACCACCTCCCCCATGCCCAGCTGAGCCACGCAATCATCAGAGGCTTTTTTTATTTTTTATTTTTAAAAACATTTTTTCTACAACCTCTTCGGCTGAAAAAATGCTTTAAAAGAAAAAAAAAAGCCTCTGATGATCGCTCGACTCAGCTGGGATCGTCAGAGGCTTTTAAAAGCATTTTGTGCAACCTCTTCGGTGGAAGAGGTTGTAGAAAAAATGGTTGTAAAAGTTTAAAAAAAATGATGGCCACGCCCACCCAGTCACATTACACCCCCCCACCAAGCCACGCCCACAGAACCAGTAATAACAAATTTTACATTTCACCACTGCTTTATGCTGCTGCCGAGCTTGGTCTAGCCCTGTTTATTGTACCTGATGG
Organism: Pantherophis guttatus; assembly: GCF_059756535.1. Lineage (NCBI taxonomy): Eukaryota > Metazoa > Chordata > Lepidosauria > Squamata > Colubridae > Pantherophis > Pantherophis guttatus. Next base: position 18,801,396 of record NC_142073.1, read on the forward strand.
CGATTCTTTGAGATTCAAGCTAGAAATATTTGCCAGAGATGCTTCCTGAAACACTTTGATCAGGAGGTACAGGAAATTGAATGCCAAACCCTCTGTGTACAGAACTTGCATTCTGTCACTGATTCACCCAGCATATGAATGTTGGCAGCTATTAAACAAAACGTTGTGCAGCATTAGCCAAAACAGGAAGCATGTAATCTATTTCTGGTGCTTTCGGCTGCAAATTCTATAAGAGCCGCGTCCACCTGTTTCTGCAATGTGAAATGGCTTGCCTGCAACCCAGGGGTTTTGAGAAGGTTGAATTTTGAGAATATTTGAGAAACATTGTGAGAAACGTGTCCACGGGATAAGTCACCTCAGTGGGAAATATAGCATCAGTTTTAAACTCCTTCAAAGGATTTTAGTGCGCCGTGTGAGCCATTTGCGAATGTCTTTTTAGGTCTTTCTTTAAACACTACTCGTTAATGAACATATGTTCACCTCCTAAAATGTTGCCTTTCTTTGCAGATGGATCTATCTGAGTGATCAGAATTTATGCATCCCAGCCAGTTCCTCGTTTGTGTACGGAGCTGTGCCCATTGGGGCCAGCATATATGTGATCGGGGATCTGGATACAGGTTAGTGCCTAAACCAGTAGTAACATGATTGTTGTTTTTCTAATCAAACATCACATTGCTACAAGATAGGCTTGTCAAACTTTTCAAGGGTCATCTTGTTTTTTATTTATTTATCACGTTTAGAAACTGCCCACCTTCCTGTAGTCCTTCCGCAACTACAAATAAGATATAGAAACAATAAAGGCAGATTAAAACAAGTAGAAAATGTTTAAAATTCAGAATTAAAAAGGGGGCTTTCAGGGGGCTTCACATCTTGAGTTTAATAACTCCGCTGGATAAGTGAAAAAAATTATTTTTTGTTTAAAAACGTAAGCTTCTCTTCTGTAATCAAGCTGCAAATATATCCTGGCTCACAAGAAGGTTATTACTCCAACTACTCCAGTTTAGCGTCTTTTGGAAAGCTACACTGACCTACAGGTGCTGCCCTTAACATGTTAAATATTCCCCCTTTACAACCAAGTTGATCTGTTTTTATTTGACACATCACAGTAACCCACAATCTCATTCCCCTGTTTTTTTTGGCTTAGTGAAGCATGGTAACACACCAGAGTGGGTTTCAGCAGGTTCTGACCAGTTCTGGAGAACCGGTAGCGGAAATTTTGAGTAGTTGGGAGAACCGGTAGTAAAAATTCTGACTGGCCCTGCCCCCCATCTATTCTCTGCCTCCCGAGTCCCAGCTGATTGGGAGGAAATGGGGATTTTGCAGTAACCTTCCCCTGGAGTGTGGAGGGAATGGAGATTTTACAGTATCCTTCCCCTGCCACGCCCACCAAGCCACGCCCACTGGTCTCTGGTCTATGAATGTAATAAGTTGAACTGAAGTGATAAATCATAGCTACCAATAGGAGAACGTATTAGGAAAGAGAGAAAAATGAGAAGATGAGAAGGATAATAGCAATACAGCCTACTTCCATGAGTAAATATCTTTAGGCCTAAGACATTGCGGGGGGAATTAGGTGTTCAGCAAGGTGACTCTCATCTTTAACCACATCTAATGCCTTCCTTTTCTAAAAGATGTCAAATGCTTCTTTTACTGCATGCCTTGCTGTTGAATTCGGTATTTTGGCTTTCCGTCTTCAAAGCTGCTTCTCCCAACTTCCCAAACTAACCCTGCCGTTGCGATTAGGTACCAGTTACGATTACGTTCGGGAATTCCGAAGAAGCACCGGAACGTGGCACCCGACGAAACCACTCTTCCCGTCCTACCTTCGCCACACCGGATGCGCCGCTTTGCGCATCGCCAACTGCAAACTCTTCCGCCTCCAACTCCAGCAGGGGCTGCTCCTCTCCCTCCGCGCCCGCGTCCCTTCTCCTTGACCGTCCTTCACGCAGCAGCCCGGCAAGAGCGTCCGGGGAAAGCTGATAAAACCCGCTTTATGTAAACGGAGAAGCCAACAACGTCCTGCAAGCAGACATTTAAACCGTATACTCGGCTTTTTGGTATGATAACCATTCTAACTTTCCTTTCGTTGCTCAAAACGCTTAAGCCTCGGCCTGTCTCTGGAGGGGCTCACGGGAGAAAAATGGAAGAGGTCCCGTTACTTACACGTGTTAAGCCACGCGGCTGGAGGCCGTCCCTTGGTTTCCAACGAAGAACAATAGTGTCAAAAGAAAACTTACGGAAAAATGGGGCAGCATCTGCAGGATGTGTTTTCACCAAGGGGGAATGGTTGTGAGTAACAATGTTGTGGTGAGCTGGGGAAGCCCGGCTGGCAGGCGATATACTGAATGAAAATCAATTTCTCTCTCTCTCTCCTCTCTCTCCTCTCTCTCTCTCTCTCTCTCATGCCAAAAGAGACTTTTTTTTTTAAGATCCACTGGGAGGAAGAGAAAAATGGGCAGGTGAATTTTTATTTTCACAGCTTTCTTTGCAATTGGGAGGCCTCTGCCCGGAATGACACGTAAAGCCATCTTTCACACTTTTTTTTATTCCTAGGAAATTTTTTTTTTTAAACGAAATGGACTAATCTCTAAAACCAAGCTCAGCATTGTGCCGTTAAAAAAAAAAAAGGGAACTAAATATGATTACATACTGTAGGTCTTTTATTATTTGTGGTTCACCTTAAAGGTATTTTGGACTTCAGGAACGGATCTCAATGAATGAGATGGGTGAGAATGAATGTCAGAAGTGCCATACATTATTATGAACGGGGCAGGTAGCACATATTTGGGGTAGGAGTGGGGTGGGGGGGCAGAAGAGCAATTAATACAAGGAGAATATTTCCAAATATGATGAATTAAAAAAATGCAAGTTTTCAGGAGTAAAAAAAATATATTCCTAAATGGTTGTATTACGGATGAAAGGTTCAGAAGATAACTTTTTTCTTTTTTTAATCTTCTTGTAAAGTGGGAGAAGGGGCGGTGAAATTATTAATACATTTCAGACACTGTCTGGAGAATTATATGGGGGGAATCCAACGTTTGGTGTAAAAATTACCTCTTTCTCAGAACATTGTGCTGAATATTGTTGATACTTATTACAGTGAAGGTTTTATTTTTATTTTCCGTTTTATAAGTTTATTTTTTTGATCATAAATATTAATATTTAATTAGACTATAGATAATTTGCTAGTCACAATACTGTTTTACCTTTCTACTTAAGCGTTATTTTGTTACACCTTGTTAATGAAGCTCTATAAACGAAAAGCAAAAAAAAAAAAAAAGAAGAGGTCACACCGTTGAAATATTCCATGTTCTTGCGCTGCAGATTCTGGAAATGGCGCTGTTCCAACAATGGCGTTGTTTTCCATTGTATGTGTGTGCCCAGTAATGCATATTATTGGGCCAGATGTTTACAGTAACGTGAATCCAATGGAATTTATGTGGATGTCTTGGAGCACATCTCAGGGCTGCCAGGTGTTCCTGGAATACAACTCCCATCATCCTTCGTGCCCTCGAAGGTTGGGGCTTCAGCGTTTGTGGATCCAGAATGCAAAGACCCCCATTCCTTCTGGAGGAGGAATATAGGCCTCCAGATTTGTGGGCCTTTCTCCACCTGATCTTAGAAAGTCCATATTTTGACAGGAAGGCTGTCATCGGTACACAAACAGTAAGACTACAACATCTGGGGTTAAAGAGCAAATCCTAAGCACATTTTAAAAGTTTTGTTTCTGTTGCGAGTAAAGATCTGCTATGCATTCCTTCGTAGATCTACTCACAGATCTACAACGATCCAATTGTTGAGGGCTTGTTTTCACATCAGAAGCACAGGCTTACCGCATTTCTCCGCGTGTTAGCCAGATCTTGTTCTTCTTTCAAAAAGACAAACTCGTGCAAACATTTAGATAAAAGATACACATTTAGGTCACAGTGGCTGCAAATATGGTTCCCCAAGTTTTGCTTTTTTTCGATGTCGGAAGTATTTTGGAAGGTTTGAGTAGCTGCTCCACCTTCTTCTACAGCAGGGGAGTCCAACTTTGGCAACTTTTAAGACTTGTGCTGGGGAATTCTGGGAGTTGAAGCCCACGAGTCTTAAAAGTTGCCAAGGTTGGACTCCTCTATCCTCAAGTCTTCTAATGGTTCTCTGTGTCTTAGTGGAATAGGGGTCCTTTTCTTCAGCTATTTCTCCTCCTTACAATCCCCAGCCACTTTACCTGGCAATTTAATGCAAAGGACATTCTTCAAAGCTTCCCTTGAGATGCTTCTGGCTCTCTTGATCTAAACTAGGGATCAACACTCAAAGAACCACAAAGGTCCTAACCGGAAGCCTCCCGTTCATTTCTGGAGCAGACTAGCAGTCCGGTTCCCCCACCATAGAGTCTCCTCCCAGCGCGGTGTTCTTTTTCCTCTACCTGTCCTAACCGAAAACCCTATCAATTGTGGAGCTGACTAGAAAACCCGCCCCTTGCCATAGAGTCTCCTCCTGGCGTGCCATGCTTTTCCTCTCCCTAAAGGGAAGCTCCTCTCAAAATTGTGGTGCCAACTGGCGAGAGGGAGCCGCAACAGAAGAGCCACATGCGGCTCCAGAGCCATGGGTTGCCAACCCCTGATCTAAACAATTGAAGTAAGCAATACCCCAATCAAGGAAGTGCCACATAAATCAACAGTAAACAGCCCAGCCAAAGAACCCCTGAGGTCACCCTCACCAACACTTGACAGGGTAAGCCACCAGAATATAATCTGAGAGAGGCCATCACTTCCTACTAGCACTGATGATGTTGCTTAGTTGGGCCATGAAACGTCTGCAAGAAAACAGCCAAGCTCAGAGAGCACCAAGGACCCCTCCTTTCCACCCTGAGCTACACAAATATTCTCTTTTTATCTCTTGACCTTCTAATATCCAAAACATAGAGAATCATCCAGTTGGATCTTCGTTCATTGTCTTTCTTTGGGATTCCCTCCAGTATGATTCCATTCCGATGGGAGCAAAATAAGAACAACAGATTGGAAAGCATAAAAGGAAGAAGAAAAGGAGAAGCATTTGTCACCTGCTTAGTTTGCAGAAATGAGCTGAATAGAATTGAATAGAAACAGAATAGAATAGAATAGAATTCTTTATTGGCCAAGTGTGATTGGACACACAAGGAATTTGCCTTGGTGCATACACTCTCAGTGTACATAAAAGATACATTCATCAAGAAATGTTGGTGCTCATCCATTCGGTGTTTGGTTTCTCCTTTTTATTGGCAGTTTCTCTTTTTGGATGGGAAATGTGTGTTTTCAAGTCTGCCTTTTTTGAGTTAATTTTTTTTGGGGGGTTAATTGTCTCCCCTCCATTGGAAGCCCCCAGCAAGAGCAGATGGAGAAGCTAGCTTTATATTATTATTCCTTTGACTCAAAGCTCTCTTCTCTTTTCCCCATGCAAGGTCTCTCCTGATTCTTGCAAGTGATTGTTGCCCAGGTGTACCTATAAAAACAAGACTTTGAACTGAATGATGTCAGGAAGGGTCTTTTCTTGCTTTCCTTGAGAATTCAAAGAGGTCGGAGTTCATTTCGTTTCAAACTATTAAATGCGAGTGCCTCGCTAATTGAACAAGTATAGTAAGGAGCTGTTGTGGTCCGCCCGCCACCTGCGGAGCTGGCAGCGGAGTCGGACAGTGATGAGGCTGAGGAAGAACATGGGCCAGTCCTGGAGGCTGGGGAAGGCCTGGATGAGGGCTCTGCGTCGGAGGCAGAGATAGGGCCAGGGCCACTGAGGAGTGATGCGTGGACTTCGGAGCCTCCAGAGGCTGATAGTAGAGAGGGAGAGGAACAGGAGGAGCCTGTTCCTAATGCACGTATGAGAAGAGCCGCCAGAAGGCAGGAGCAGCTAAAGCAGAGAGGACGACTCAGGAGTAAGGCCAAGAGATGATTGGCCCCTCCCATAAGGCTTAAAAGACCAGCAACGGCTCTTGGCCTCTTTGCCGGAAAGCGACATTGAGAGATTTGCTTCTTGTTTCACTGTATTCATTTCTTGTCGGCGTCTTCTGCTTCTGAACTTTTGCCAAGAAAAGCCTTTGGCAGTTTGCCTAATTATCCCAAGGTCAGTGATAAAGTGAGGAATGGTGTTTTGAAGAATTTGCTTTAATTTACTTTGGACTACGCTGAGAATGAGTTAATTCTCAGCTGTTCTAATAAAGTCTGTTTGTTTTCGAACTGTTTGTATTTAATACTAACTACTTGGGCCTGGGTCACAACAGGAGCTTTGCAATTTGCTGGGTGTTTTCCTTTCTTTTTCTCTTAAAAGCCAGCTTTTGAGTTCTTTGCACGGGAGGTAATTTACGATGCTTAAGATGCAGTAAAAAAACAACTTAATAATAGCGCTGCATTTAAGGGGTACAGAGGGCTGTTTGGGCAAAGTTAAAATACGTATTTTAACTTTGCCCAAATTGGTTCCTTTTCTAGGAGCTAAAAGTCTTTTCACAGGGAACATTCTGTCGGACAGATACGTTCAGTTAGTCTGATTCATTTGTTGGCCTTGGCTAACATTGCCATTCATAGAGAAAGGTTTTGCCATGATTCAGAGTGACTCCCATCAATCTGTAGGGTTATTTTCCTGACTTGTGGTCTTGGAGCCAAATTAGATATCGGTTAATCTTGAGTCTCAAAATCAAGTTGCTGTTGTCTCACCTTTATATAGCAGGGTTACAAGGATGACTTAAAGCTGGGGTCTCCAACCTTGGCAACTTTTAAGACTTATGGACTTCAACTCCCAGAATTCCTCAGCCAGCTTTTACTGGCTGAGGAATTCTGGGAGTTGAAGTCCACAAACCTTGGCAACTTTTAAGACTTGTGGACTTCAACTCCCAGAATTCCTCAGCCAGCTTTTACTGGCTGAGGAATTCTGGGAGTTGAAGTCCACAAGTCTTAAAAGTTGCCAAGGTTGGAGACCCCTGATTTAAAGGGAAGAGATCCTCCCCTCACCCCCAATCAGTTCTGTTTCTGCATTTCTGCTGGGGAGAAGTAATTAAAGCAGAAAGTTTTTTCCCCGATGCTACTTTATAAATTTGTTTGCTGTGTTTAGTTTGACTCTTTGAAAGTCCTGTGGGTTTTGTTTTTTTTTTTTGGTTCTGTTTTTTTTTAAAAAAAATAATAATTCCCACACTCTGAACTTCTGCAAGTACTGTAGTCCTATGCCTAGGCTACCGCTAGTAGATTGGAGAGCAGCTGTTCATATTTTATTTCAGAGTGTGTTGCAATTCACATATTTGACCACACAAGTCACACCTATTTGTCCACCTTTGGCAAACTGTTTTTTAAAGAGTTTGGAAAGATTAACAAGGCATATTTGAACCTGGCTCTCAAAGTGTCCGGTTTACGATAGTCAAACATTAATTTCGTTTTTAAAAACGAGCATTTAATGGTGGTGAAAAACGCCTTCGTATTCTGGTTGTGTTTTCCTCTCTGGGATGATTAAAACGGCATCCCTAGATTTCTTTTCTGTAATGTATCTTACTCTCTTCCATAGTTACCTCAGTAGTTTTCAAAATCACAGAGCTGGTGTTTGTCACGCCTAAGGCACTTTACAATAACAGAAAACTTGCAGTGAGTGCCAGCTTTTTCAACACAGGTGCTGCTGAACTCATCAAAGTGCAGGGCTATTACAATATTGAAGTCTACTGTAAAACTGCTTAAACGATAGCTGCACGTACGTTCTTCTCGTTTTGTCTTAATTCTGAGTCTAAAATCGCCTTGGACAACATCACTACCTGGGCAGTCCTGTCCCCTTGTTATAACAGTGCCATCCTTGGAAATGAATGATGAGTTTAAACTGTCCCCCTTTTTATTTCAACAGGCTCTTAGGGCAAAGTCAACGGCAGAGGGTTTAGGAAAGATTGCATCCACGCCTGCTCTTAGAATTGCTTCTGTTCAGGGCAGGACAACCTATACTTGCAATGAGTAAATGGGCTGGGCTGGTTCTTAGGAGCTGTGTGTAGTTCCTGTTGCAGATGGTGGCAGCCCAGAATGACCCAACTCTCAATATGCATTGCTTGTTGCATTAATCGATTTTATTTGATTAATAGATGTCTCAGTCTCTGGCTGAGAAACTCTTTAGGTCTGGGTTGTCTCTAAGGATACCAAATTTGGAGATCAAATGCAGTTGGTATGTTATAACCCGCCTGTATCTTTTATTAGTTTCCCTTTTTGGATAGCCATTTGTCTGAAGTGGTGTAGGGTTTCCTGCCTAAGCAGGGGGTTGGACTAGAAGACCTCCAAGGTCCCTTCCAACTCTTCTCTTCTCTTCTCTTCTCTTCTCTTCTCTTCTCTTCTCTTCTCTTCTCTTCTCTTCTCCTCTCCTCTCCTCTCCTCTCCTCTCCTCTCCTCTACTCTACTCTACTCTACTCTACTCTACTCTATTCTTTCTCTGTTTTCACCACACTTTCAAAGGTTTACAGCTAAAACTACATTTTTCTGATGTTTCTGCAGTACTCTTTGTATAGATTTGCAACAATATCCCCCTTCCTACCTGTGGAAGGATAGCTTTAAAGGCACATCTGTTGAACCACCACTGGGCAGATTTCCCTTACTTCGTTCCGTCATTCTGGTTTAAAATCTGAATGTATCAAGTTCTGTTCTCAGTAAGGTCAGGAACATATGTACTGTATTCTGAATGTGAAACTGACAAAACCAACATAACGTTACTGTCTTTCTCTTTGTTTTTCCTAAGTGATTCATTTTAGTAGCCGTTAGTTTACTGTTTATTTCTAATTCAGCACCTAGACTTGCGTTCTTCATAATTTCAGCTCATTGAAACAGCTCTATGAGCTACCAGGTTCTGCTACTGTAGAATAAGCTTGAAATTTCTTTGAAGTCAGGTTTTTTGTTGTTGTTCTAAGTCTAGTCACTGTATGATCAAGAATATAAGTATTGAACCTGCTAGTATTAACTAAACCACCCAAGTGCCTAATATGAGTTCAATAGAAAGGAGGTTCCCCAAGTCAGTGGAGATAAAAACGTCTTCATTGAGCTGAATATAATCAGATTAAGTAAATGTATTAGAAATTATTTTTAATCCTTAAATGTTCCATATTTATCATTGCCACCTGCTGCCTATTAGGTCAGAGAGGATTGTCTGCCAACTAAAACGAAATACAGTAAAAAGTTTGTAGAGAAAGTAGGGAAACAAGAAATTGGACTATTGACTATTATTTTAATTTGTCCCTGGTCAGCTGGATGCTAACTCCTGCCCTGCAGTCTTTAACGTATAACCCTTTTAGAGAAAGAAAATCACACATTACATGATCCGTTGATTTGAAACTGGTAGATTATAAATGTAAAACAGAGCTTCTATGTTTATGTTCTCACTAAAGGTTCACTGCTCGCTCTAAGAAAATATTTTGCTTTTAAATATTTACAAGTTATAAGTTACAATAAGTACTGGTCGACTCTACCACTTGTAATATGACTAATGATGTTGTAACTATGCTGTAAGCCCGGGGACATAGATTGAACCGTAGCTGAAAACCGTGTTGTAAAGAATGACATCTTGACAAAACCAGTTCTCTTTGGAATTTCAATTTTCCAACAAGTCCAAAGGACCTAATTAGTCACTAAAGTAACTTTTAGCCAATAGAAAAACAAAATATACCAACCCACTGACCCAGAATATTTGGTTTTAGCTATAACAATATCAATGGCCTGTAAGTTTTTTTTTTCCTTGAATTTGAATAGTTAACTGTGGCAAAAAAAAAAACCTCCCCAAAATAGCCTGCAAATTAAAGAGGAAATTTCCAGCCATTTGCTTTTCAGGAAAAGAAGAATAATCGGCATAAATGCAAAAGCTAAACTTTGCTCACTGCGTTTAGTATAATTATTGCGTATTTTTGTTCGGCTTGACGCCAGGAGCCCTGACCATGGTGATTCATGTCGTCGTTAAGCAAATCTGGCTTCCCCCATTGACATTGCTTGTCGGAAGGGCCCCCCCTTTCCCCCCCGGGAAGGGCGTAAAATGGAAGTCATGGGGACACACACACCCCCAGGACACTGATGCATGCTGGTGCCCCAAATTTTGATCACCTGATGGTGAGGATCAACTGTAAGTCACTCTTTTCAGCACCCTCCTAACTTCGAATGGTCATTAAGTGAATAGGAAGTTGAGGATTTACTTACCTGTATTTATCCTTTAGATCTGGGCTCCCAGTAGGCCCGCTAGCAGAAAGGCCATCAGAAGGGGTTGCCTTTTGTTCGTTGGGCAACCTCTCGTTTGCTCCCTCTTCCCTTCCTTTCCATCAGAACCTCAGCACTTTTCAGATTCCTAATTGCTCAATTCTGATTTCTACCCCGGGGGGTTGGGTTGGACCTGGTGGCTCAGTGGCTAAGATGCTGAGCTTATCAATCGAAAGGTCAGCAGTTCGAATCCGTAATGCTGCATAATGGGGTGAGCTTGTCCCAGCTTCTGCCAACCTAGCAGTTCGGAAGCACGTAAAGAATGCAAGTAGAAAAATAGGGACCACATTTGGTGGGAAGGGAACAGAGTTCCATGCACCTTTGGCGTTGAGTCATGCCGGCCATGTGACCACAGAGACATCTTCGGACAGCGCTGGCTCTTCAGCTTTGAAATGGAGATAAGCACCGCCCCCTAGAGTCAGGAACAACTAGCACATATGTGCAAGGGGAACCTTTACCCCGGGGGAGGCAGGGAGGGAGGCTTTATGGCAAATTCAACTCAATATGCCTCCTTTCCCCCCTGTTTTTATCAGAACCATCTACAGGCAAAGCGATTGCAAGAATATGTACTTCCGCAACAAAGAAGTGAGTCAATGATTGATGCCTTTTTGCAGCTTCCTAGGCAAAATCATGTTTGCCTCCACAACTATGCAACCATGGACAGACAGGGTGCTTCTTTGGGAAAGGCCTACCTAGGAGAGAGGGCAGAATCTCTTGGACTCTCTCTTGACTCCTTACCCTAGTTGACCAACTCTCTATGCATATACGAAAGCAGTGGGTGGTGCTTGAATCGTTCCGTTTATTTCTTGCTGCTTATTGTCAAAACTCCAGCATCTGATCAAAAGGTCCAGTCTTCAAAGGGAGTTAATTTTGATTTATTGAGGCTGAAGGTCTCCAAACATGGCAACTTTTAAGACTTTTGTGGGTTTCAATTCCCAGAATTCCTCAGCCAGCCGTGAATTCTGGGAGCTGAAGTCCACAAGTCTTTAAAAGTTGCCAGGTTTGGAGAGCCCTGGTTTAGGCCATCATGAGCTAAAAGGTTTAAAGCTAGAAAGAAAGAAAAAAGAGGCAGGCTAGCTACTTTTTTTCTGCGTGCAAAAGGTTCTGGTCGGCTTGCTTGCACCATAACGTTTGGGTCAGTCTTCCACACTTGTTGGTCATGTTAACTGGTTTTTCCCACGTAGCAACGGTGAGATTCATTTAATTCTTTCTTAAATTAAAAACTGCATCTGGAGAATGCATCTGTACGCGTCTGTGATTTGTCCACATAAATGGAAGGGTGCTGCTTTTAAACAAAGGTTATTATGGCTACACTGCTTTTAACGGGGCTCAAATACATCTGATCTTAATTGTGTTCACAGCCATCTTTAGGAAAGCTCAAGGTAAAACTCATTGTTTTGTTTTGTTTTTAAATTCAACGCGAAATGAATTCAGGGTATAAATTTTAAGCATTGTATCGACTTGTTGAGGTGTAGCCAGACCAGAAGGTATAATTCAGATGTTTCTTATACTTCCAACATAGCCACAGTGTTTTTATTAATAGAATCACACGTTTATTTAAAGAAACATACCTTTTTAATACTTTTCTCCGAGGGGCCTTTTCTAAAGGAAGCACAGAATATCGATTAGCATGGTGGAAGCAGAGGGTTTTGTACTACAGCGTTTATATATGTGTTTTTCAAAAAAAAAAATCAATCATGCTTTTTGGCTAGGCCCATGCAGGTATAATGGGCCAAAAAAAAAAAAAAAAAAAGGGAAAACACAATTATTTTCCAACACTATATGCTTTGCCTGGATCTCTGCCTGTTGGGGTCGAGCCCTTTACTCATCCGTTCTGGAGAGTTAATAGCATCAGACTTCTTTAAAAGTGAACAGCTAATGTGAGATGTTTTTCCCCATTGGGAAAGAGAGATTCATGGCCATCTACAAAAGTAAGCAATTATTACTGTTCTATCTCTGACTCATCTTCACCGGAAATTACACTTTCCACCTATTGGAAGTTTTACAGTTGAACTGCTGAATTTCAGAATACTTACTGTATTTCTCTTGTTCGTGTAGTAGTAGCAGCAGCAGCAGAAGTATATGTTGTTCTAATTGTTACCTTAAGGGTTAACATTAAATATCCTGAGTCATTAATAACATGGGAATCAGAAACAGAATCAGAAATAGTACACCAAGTGTTAAAAAAATAATAATAATCCCACTTACACTGTACATATCATCAGTTGATTTGTGCACAGTTTAAGTGAGCTTGTGAATTCCACTAGGTTACTGAAATTGCAAGCCAGATAATCGGAAGATTAACATAGGAATCAGATCAAAAGGTGATTTTGAAACACACCATGCAAATTTACCTGAAATTAATTACACAGTGCCATGAGAGAGTTCACAATATCAAGACCCGTAGATTGCCAATAATAAAATACCCTTATATTCACAGTCTTCTGTAAAACATATGGGATATGCTAAGTTGTACTAACTAGACCTCCAAAATCGCTTTTGCATTATAAACTCGGTCAACCGGATTTGTTCAGATGTCATATTTTACCTTAAGAGAGCTCAACATGTACTGTTTTGTTATTTTGGGGGATTAATTTTTATCTACTCATTTTAATGTGGTGAGGTATACCCCGAGTCAGTTGGAATCAGGCAGCCTCCAAAATCAAATAAATGAAATAAACTGATCCGTCTCCATCCTTCTAAACCCATTTATAATATCAAACAGATGTCGCCCAAGCATCAATCCAAGCTAACTCCTAACCATGTCAGCAGGAAATTGTGTTACTCGAAGCGAATCCTGAGGTGGAAGGTCTAATCTGTCTATTTTGACTATCCGCACTTTCCTAAGATTCAGGTTGAAGCTTCCCCCAAATTTTCCAGTCTTTCATTTTTAAATTAAAGGTATCCAAGATTATACCTAGTGTTGGATTTGGGGAACATCTGTACACAAAAACCATGTGGAAAAAAAAACATTTCATCAAACCTGTTGGTAGAAAGCTGCAGTCCTTTTTCTATTTATTGTTTATCCTTTGCACTTTAAGTGTCAATACATGCTGTTGTATATTTGGTTTTTTTCTCCCCATTCCTAGAGTATTTCCTACCTAGGTGATTGCTCCGTCAATCCTCCATGTGTTTTTTGTGTTACAGAAACGGAGATCTCTTTGACTCACATATATGGCATCTGAACAAATTTAATACTTGATGTACAGTATATTTGTTTTTCTGTGTCCTAGCTTTAAGAGATCCCAGATCTCTTCCTAGTTTGCATAGATTTTGATTTGAGGAGCAGTTAAGGAGCTTGTTTGATTGCCCTGCATGCTAATGTCTGTGGTTGTATTTGAAGAAGAAGAAAAAAGTGCAATTTGAGTAGCACTTTGTGATGAATGAGTGAAAACTGGGCTTTGCAATAAAACAGATGATATTAATATGTGTTAAGTTGTGTTCTCAGTGCTCTTTGTATTTCTTTTCCAAGTGTTTAATAGTGGTTGTTAATTTAAAAAGGGGGCAAACTCTGAGAAATCCCATTGGGTTTTTATTTATTTATTATTCATTGGGCAAGCAATGGTCAAAGCAGCCTCTATGGACATGTAGACCGTAATAAATCTTTAAGGGCTGTCAATTGCATGATTGGCAGCACAGAGGAAATGGCCTGATACCATCTTTTGGCTTCTCAGAGTGAACTGTCTTCAGCCACATATATGCTTTCTTTCATTTCACTTTAAAAAAAAACAAAACGAAGCTGCAAAACAAACAGATAAGCGAATCGGTCCAAGAATTTGGAGTAGGAGTGAGAAATTCTGTACTTTAACCGCATTGAAATCTCCCCGTTGTGAGAATTGCTAAAGAGAAGAAGTTTCGGTTTTAGATACCTTCCACTGGCATCTCCACATCTTCGTACCCTCTCCAAATGTCTCCGCACTCCAAAGATTTGAGTCAGTCTTCACTCCTAGAAGAGCATAAGAACTCCTGCGTCCAAATCGGAGCATTCCAACCGTCAGACCACTTTTACGTGACTTTATAATGCTTTAGGATAATTTCACATGCCTTAAGCCTGCCTGCCTGTTCCTTTTCGTGGAAAACGTTGCTTAAACGGGCAGTTTAAGAACTCCTCTTTTTTTTTTCTTCTCTCTCTCTCTCTCTCCCTGGTGTACTTTTGAAGTTTACATGTTACAAAACGGAGTACGGAAACGGTTCTTGGATTTAAGCGGTACTTTGTTTACATGTTCGATATAATGTTGGGGTACATAAAAAGGGTGTTTGTGTTTGTTTTAATTTAAAGCACATGGATTGTGCCCTACGGGCTTTTTGTGGCCACAGTGCAAAACTCTGGCAAAACACTGTATTAAGGATAACCGAAAGCCTGTGGCCTTTTTTTTTATTTTATTTTTTAAATGTAGTTTGAATTGACCGGGTTTTTATAAAACGTAAGGCAAAGTCTTGTATTTTGGTCTGAACTGTGTGCTGTCGTTTTACTTTGCATTGTATGTATCGGAGGTTTCTTAAAAACTTGAACTCTTTTATAGAAGGATGCAGACCAAAACTGAACTATCTTGCAGATGGTTAATAAACTAACCAAATAAACACTTTATGGTTGCATACATATGCCGTCTCTGGCATGAAAGCTTTTCTTATATTTATTTGCTAATGAAAAGGGTGACATGGAAACGAAATAGGGAGTGGAGATAAATGGGATGTTTGCAACAGCCTGCCTACAAGCAACAGGAGTAATTGAGTGTGGAGATAATCACCGTCTCTGTTGTTAAAAGGTCAGTTCAGTGTTCTCCAAGGGGGGGGGGTTTAGAGCAGAGGTCTCCAACCTTGGCAACTTGAAAACTTGCGGACTTCCAACTCCCAGAGTTCCTCAGCCAGCTTTGCTGAGATTGGAAGTCCGTAAGTCTTCAAGTTGCCAAGGTTGGAGACCCCTGGTTTAGAGCTCAGAAAGTAACCTGCTGCTCAATTTCCTATAGGACGAATCAACTGGACCCTGGTTGATACCACTTGCTGTGCCAACAAAGGAGAATGTATCTATAGCTCAGGGTTAAAACAAGGGGGCCGTGGTGCTTTCTCAGCTGGGTTCCTTTCTTGCAAACATTCCATTACCCAATGAAATGTCCACTAGAATTGATGATGTTACCTACTGTATTTTTCGGAGTATTAAGAACGCACCTTTTTCCCCCCTAAAAGGGGGTGAAAATTTAGCTGTGTCTTATACACTGAATGTAGCCCCGCCCACCCACTGGCCCCCACCCTTTGGCCTCTGCCTCGCAGCAGTTACCTCCTTGCAAGCAAACAGCAAGAAAAAACAGCTCCTTTCAGCTTCAGCACAGCCTAATCAGCACAAGTTGATTAGATCGGCCTCCCGACTCTCAGCTGATTTGCTCTCAGCTGTTTTGTGCAGGCCTCTGCTGCTTTCTGCAAAGAGGTAAATTGCTGGAGCAGATTTTTTTTCCCCCTTGTACTAATCAATCAATCAATAAACACAATCCAGATTGGCATTAATTAATGAAACTTTCATGGAGCAAAGGCAGGCTCCATGAAATATATAATACTTAAACCCTATACAGGTAGTCCTTGACTCACAACCATTCATTTAGTGACCATCTGAAGTTACAACAGCCCTGGGGATAAAAAATGACGACTGTTTTCACACTTACAACCATTGGAGCGTTCCTATGGTCACATGATCAGAATTTGGACGCTCGGCAAATATCCTGAGGTCATGTGATCCCCTTTTGCAACCTTCTGACAAGCAAAATCAAGGGGAAGCCAGATTCACTTAAGAACCGTGTTACTCATTTAACAACCGCAGGGATTCGACTTGCAAGAAAGCGCGCAAAATGGGTCAAAACTCGCTGTACGAGTGTCTTGCTTTGCAACAGAAGTTTTGGACTCAATTGTGGTCATAAGCCAAGGACTCTCCACACATTAATTGTATCTTTATAAAAAAAATCTGCAATTGGTTGACAGCCCTAGTTCAAATGCTTAACACGAGCTTTTTCACGAGCAGAGGAGACGGAAAAAACCATCCTGCATCTACGAAAGGGCAAAGGATTATTTTTATCCGCTCGGACACACATTATCAGAAGGAATGACTGAATTGTGAATACACTTTTAGGGAAAGGGTAAGATTCTGGCACTGAGTCTTGGGAGAGAGGACTAGGAACTGGCTTTTCCCCAAATCTGAAATCCTTACTCCATTGCAGCTTCCTTGCTCTAATCCAGAAGGGCAGATTTTACCAGAACGAAATTTCTCTCTCTCTTAAACACACACATTATCCATTTGCAACCGTCTAAGAATAGCTTGTATGTATTGGGAGCCAGAAGGAATTTTGAGAGGATGAGTTTAGCTTTCCTAAGGTTCTTTGCTCCATGATTCAGAGCAGGGAGTGTCCAACCTTGGCAACTTTTAGATTTGTGGGCTTCAACTCCCAGAATTCCCCCGGCCAGCATGCAGTTGAAGTCCACAAGTCTTAAAGTTGCCAAGGTTGGACGCTTCTGATTTGAAACTTTTCAGCCGTTGATTTTCGATGAACATTCAGAACTAATCTAGGCGTAATTTTTTGGTAATGAAAACGATAAAGCCCAAGGCAGGCTTATTACCATTATATTCTTTGATCCAAAATTAATCAAGATAAAAAAGCATATATTTTGAAAAATTACTCAAGCCTATAAACAAGAACACAAGGACATCGTGGTTCAGTGACTAAGAAGCTGAACTTGTTGATCGAAAGGTCGGCAGTTCAGCAGTTCGAATCCCTAGTGCTGCGTAACAGGGTGAGCTCCAGTTACTTGTCCCAGCTTCTGCCAACCTAGCAGTTTGAAAGCATGTAAAAAATGCAAGTAGAAAAATAGGGACCACCTTTGGTGGGAAGGCAACAGCGTTCCGTGCGCCTTTGGCTCTTAGTCATGCCGGCCACTTGACCACGGAGACGTCCTTGGACAGCGCTGGCTCTTCTGATTTGAAACGGAGATGAGCATCGCCCCCTAGAGTCAGGAATGACTAGCGCATATGTGTGAGGGGAACCTTTACCTTTATAAACAATCTAGTCACCTAAAGCTCAATACTAAATTGATGCCAGATAAGGGTCAACAGAATTCAGAAGGGGTTGGACTTAGACCTTTGTGGCAACCAAATGACTCTAGGCTGATGACTTGCTTAACTCTGCCTACTGTTCTCTACAGCAAGCTTCACATACACCAAGAATTAATAATAGTTAGCTTCCACAGAACTAACTCTCCCAAACTTCCTCTACTACAAAGTCATATTCAAAGCTCTATTTTGCAGAAAACCTCTTTGCCATAATGATTTTTTTTCCCCCTAGAATTCTGGGGCAAAACATGATACTGTTTCTCAGAACATTCTACCATTATTTCGGTAAATCACATCTGTGTATTGTTCCAGGTGCTTTTTAAAACAGCAGTGAGTTGGGGAGGAACATTGATAGCCTTAAGCTCAACGTTGTCCCTTTATTTCTGTATTTTCTTTAGGCCTAGAAAAGCTCACCCGTGGCAAAATAAAGAACGGGGGAAAAACACCAATCTTATAAAATCTACGGAGCTCAGACAAACGTTAACATTTTTCTCAAAAGCCGTGAAGCTCAAAACAAGCCTTAAGATCTCCCATGACCAACTTAGAGCCAGCTTTATTTGGGTCTTTCGTCCGCAAATAAAAATTATGTCACGATTGAGAGCCAGCTTGATATGCAGGCAGTCACCAACTTACAACAGTTCATTCAGTGACCGAAGTTACAACAGCCCTGAAAAAAATGACTTACTGTTGTGACCCAGGCCCACGTAGGTATTATCAGACGCAATCAGTTTGAAACAAACAGACTTTATTAGAACAGCTGAGAATTAACTCATTCTCAGCGTAGTCCAAACTAATTCATAACACAAATTCTTCAGCCTTATCACCAACCTTGGTCTAATTAAGCAACCTGCCAAAGGTTTTTCTTGGCAAATGTTCAGAAGCAGAAGACGCCGACAAGAAATAAATGCAGCAAGACCAGAAACAAATCTATCAACTTTGTTTTCCGACAAAGAGCCCAAGAGCCGTTGCTGGTCTTTTAAGCCTTATGGGAGGGGCCAATCATCTCTTGGCCTTACTCCCGAGTCATCCTTTTTGCTTTAGCTGCTCTTGCCTTCTGGCAGCTCGTCTCATGCGTGCACTAGGGACAGGCTCCTCCTGTTCTTCTGCCTCTCTACTGTCAGCCTCCGGAGGCTCCAGAGTCCGCACATCACTCCCAGATGGCCCTGGCCCCATCTCTGCCTCTGACGCAGAGCCCTCATCAGGGCCTTCCCCAGCCTCCAAGACTGGCCCATGTTCTTCCTCAGCCTCCTCACTGTCCAACTCCGCTACCAGCTCTGCAGGCTGCTGGCGGACCACAACACTTACGGCCGTTTTTCACATTTAACCACCATTGCAGCATCCCCATAGTCATGTGATCAAAATTCAGACACTTGGCAGCTGACTCATAGTTAGCAATAGCAATAGCCCTTATATACCGCTTCATAGTGCTTTTACAGCCCTCTTTAACCGGTTTACAGAGTCTGCCTATTGCCCCCAACAATCTGGGTCCTCATTTTACCCACCTCGGAAGGATGGAAGGCTGAGTCAACCTTGAGCCTGGTGATATTTGAACTGCCGAAATCCAGCTAGCAGTCAGCTGAAGTAGCCTGCAGTACTGCACTCTAACCTCTGCGCCACCTTGGTTAGGATGGTTGCAGTGTCCCGGGGTCATGTGATCTATCTTTTGTGACCTTCTGACAAGCAAAGACTACAAGGAAACCAGATTCACTTAACTGAAGTTAGAACTGAAAAAAGCTTCTTGGATGAGAAGCAAAACATTTTCAAAGAAAAAAAACCAAGGAAGTCCAGTTGTCTTTTGGAAGAGCACCTTTGGGACGTTCAAAGTTAGGGCAGACCCCCTCCCTTCCCACCCACCCCCCAAAATGGTACTAGTTCCAGAGTTCCAATGGCCACAAGGACATCTCCGTGGTCACACCAACTCGGGAATGGAAGCTGGTTCTCGTGGAGGAAACAGGTTCCACTTTCATCCTCCAGATGTTCTTTGCATGCTTAGATCCCAAGGGGAAGTTTAGCTGAAGTCAAATTAGCGACAAAGGAATGGTCACATCACACAAAGGACCGGAAGCAGTGGTGGGATTCAGCCAGTTCGGGCCAATTCTGGTGAACTGATCATTAAATTGCTGGCTGGCCCCTCCCCGCCCCTCCCCACCCCACCCCTTCCAGGAGTCCCCACGCATCCATTTTGGCTCCCAGGTAAGTGCAGGGAGGCCTTCTAGGCCCAAAACGGCGCGAGGGTGTGTGCCCCCCCGCGGCCTGTTTTCGCTCCCAGGAGGCTTCAGGGAGGCCTACTAGGCCCAAAACAGGGGCGTGAGGGGTCCCCCATGGCCCATTTTTGCTCCCAGGGAGGTGCAGGAGGCCGAGTGCTGCCTGTCACACACCCCTGGCCACGCCCACCATGGCCATGCCCACCCAGCCGGTCATTAGGGCAAAGAACCGGTTGTTAAATTATTTGAATCCCACTACTGACCAGAAGGAGTGATACGAACGGTTGGACTTAAGCTTAAACGAAGAAAGACAGGCCATTGTGTGGGAGAGGATTAGAGGAAGAAGGTACATCACCGAAGACGGTCTCCCGTTTGAAAATTTAGGAGCACGCGGCTCTTGGCATCCAGTCGCCGAGGAATTCCAGAGCTGTTCAATCGAAAGGACAGCCCCCGAGAATGTCACCTTTGCGGAGCTCATGTCTCCTTCAAAACGTGCAGTTGCAGAGTTTCACGGCACAATGAATTCTCCGAAACGTTTTCCTTGTGTCTCGTGCATGGCCAGCTGATTCCCAGAATCCAGAGGAGGAGGAGGAGGACAATAAAACCCCAAAGGTGATCTTTCCCTCCCATAGCATCCTTTTCCAGAGCCACACTGCTTTCCCTGCAGCTTCTATAGATGACAGCCAATGCTATTTTTAAGCCCCGGGGCAGGGGCTGCAAATGCCAAGGGTGGCTCCTTTGAAATGTTAAATCCCGTGTTTGGGGAGAGAGGATTGAGGTCGGCAAGAGTGCAAGCCCTGGAGCTGAACGCTGCTCTGTATGCGAGAGATGATGCCTTCCTTTCACGTGGCTGAAGGAGGCTCGGCTCCCCTCCGTCTGTCCTCAGATAACTTCGGCACATCTCTCTCTCTCTCATTCACATCAAAAGCTGCCGGCCTCGTTTCTTCCCATGCGTTGACTTCATTCATGTTCTTTTCTTGACTTCTCTCAAAGGGAAGACATGGCAGGAGAAGAGTTGCTGCCTCCATTGATGGTAGCTCAACCTCAGAAAGGTTTTGTTTCTTCTTCTTCTCAAGGACATGACCAGAGGTGAAATCCAGCAGGTTCTGACAGGTTCTGGAGAACCGGTAGCGGGAATTTTGAGTAGTTCGGAAAACTGGCAAATACCAACTCTGGGTGGCCCCAGAGTGAGATGGGAATGGAGATTTTGCAATATCCTTCCCCTGGAGTGGGGAGGGAATGGAGATTTTACAGTTTCCTTCCCCTGCCACGCCCACCAAGCCATACCATGCCCACCAAGCCACGCCCACAGAACCAGTAGTAAAAAAAATTGGATTTCACCACTGGACATGACATCCCCTCTTGACAGGAAAAAGCCATAGAAGCTCGCTTAGCTGTCTCAGGCCACCTTTTTGTCTTCAACCCAAAATATCTCACTGTACATTGGGAAAAAATCAGAGGCAGATACGAATATTTTGTATGTGGCCTTGAGCTCCAGGAAGACACATACAGTAGTGGCCAAAGTTGTGGAAATCTTTTTGGGAAAGTGTATTTGTGAGGTTTGATGGCTAATAACACCACTTTTTTATTTGGAGTTTCAAGATAATCACATTCCACTTCTGGAACGGCCTGGGAATAGCCCAAACCTTAACCCAACTGAAAATCTATGGAGCCCAGTAAAGAAACTTGTTAGTCAGAAGCGACGCAGCAATAAAACCCCGTTAATAGAAGCCATCATTCAATCTTGGTTTCACATTATAACAGCTGCAGAACTAAAAGACTTGGTTTACTCCATGAGAAGACGTTGTAAGGCCGTAATTCATGCTAAAAGTTACCCTACTAAGTACACGGTGATCATTTTTGTATATCTCGTTTTTTTTCTACGTGTTTCCCTTTTCTTCTTTATACTGTAACTGCTATTCTAATAACAAATCCTTCATAAAAGTTATTGCATGACATTCTTGATTAAATTATCTTTCCGTTGATTTATTTATTTATTTATTTATTTATTTATTTATTTATTTATTTATTTATTTATTTATTTATTTATTATTCGAATTTCTATACCGCCCTTCTCCTTTCGGACTCAGGGCGGTGAACAGCCAAAATAAAAGCATTTATACAGAAAGTACGATTAAAAATAGATTTAAAATAATTAAATTTGGCCCATAGTTTAAAATTTATCAATTTAAAATCCATATCAAAATTTAAAACCAACCATAAAATCATAAAATCAAGAAATTATATATCAAGAGATATATAATTTGATGGCGCTACTCCCCCCCCAAAAAAGTGCCATTATTAGCTAGTTTTAGAAAATACCCCTTTCCCAAAAGGTTTCCACAATTTTGGCCACTACTGTAGATTCAAAATCTAAAATCTATTGGGGGATAGAGGAGCAGTAAAAAACAAAACTGGAGTTCCTTCGTAAAGTCTTCTCGGGATTTAATGGAAGTTGGAAAGACCAAGATAAGTTGCAAAAGATTGCAAAACCAAAAGGGGACAGGCTCTTACAACCCTGATACAAGTTTAAGATGTTGGATTAGGAATTAAGAAACTAAGATTTAAACCTTCCCTCTGCCACAGAAGCTCACTTAGTTGTCCTGTGCCACCGTCTAGCCTTCAATTCCAAATATTTCACTATACACTTGAGGGGTGGGGTGGGGAGAAATGGAAGTAGGAATATTTTGTATGTTGACTTGTGCTTCAGGAAGTCACACACATTCAAAATCTACCAGATCGATAAATATAAGAGCATTTGCGGAGTCTTGGGGAATGTGTTCATAAATAAATCACACTACATGCCACCCCTGAGCATTTCACTGAATAGAATAACAGAGTTGGAAGGGACCTTGGAGGTCTTCTAGTCCAACCCCCTGCTTAGGCAGGAAACCCTACACCACTTCAAACAAATGGTTATCCAACATATTCTTAAAAACTTCCAGTGTTGGAGCACCCACAATTTCTGGAGGCAAGCTGTTCCACAGATTAATTGTTCTAACATTCTGGGGTGTTTGCTAGTGTCCGCAAACTCTAGCTCTCTGTGTTCCCCTCTCGACACTCCAGGAGAAAATAAGTTCCAAGACAAACTCCCCAAAAAGTCATTTCTCTTGGAGAGAAAAGGAAGGCCAGGAAAGGAATTGATCTGCCATTCCTTCAAATGCAAACTGGTCCTAATAGGAAACATCTTTCTACTCAGATCAAGGGCCTTCATTTAACAAGCCCATTTTTCAAAGTATTCACACAATGCTTGACACCGATGGCCAAACCTGTTTTCTGAAGAGGACAAAAGGAACTGTGTGGATTGATTTGGGTCATCAACTTCCCTGGTGGTCCAGTTGTCTCACCCTACTGTCATCAGCACTTAATACACCGAGAGGTGTAGCCTCTAATAAACCACTGGCCTTCCCAACTCTTGGAAATCATTTCCAAGCAGATGCCATTTCATCAAATTGAATGAAAACCAGGAGAAAACAATATCTTCTCCACATGAGAAAACTGTCAAGCTCTATTGAATCTTTCCCCATTTCATTTTACACACATTCCTAATCAGTGGTGGAATTCAATTTTTTTTACTACCAGTTCTGTGGGCGTGGCTTGTTGGGCGTGGTGTGGCTTAGTGGGCATGGCAGGGGAAGGATACTGCAAAATCCCCATTCCCACCCCACTGGGGTCAGCCCAGAGGCGGTATTTGCCGGTTCTCCGAACTACTCAAAATTCTGGAGAACCGGTAGCGGTTCTCCAGAACCTGTCAGAACCTTGCTGAATAGCACCCCTGTTCCTAATCTTTCCCTAGTTTTGTAAGATGAGCCAGAATTATTATCCTAACATTTCTAGAACCCTAACAGTTCTACAGAGGAATTATTCGAGTTTATCATTTGTACCTCAGTAATTGCCTGTTTTGGCACAGCAATGAAACAGGACAGGTCCAGACTTCACGGGATAGTTAGGACTGCAGAAAAAAAAAAAAAAACAATTACTACCAAACTTCCTTCCATTGAGGACCTGTATACTGCATGGGTCAAAAAGAGGGCTGAGAAAATATCTACCGGCCCCTCACATCCTGGACATAAATTGCTTCAACTCCACCCTTCAGGACGCCTCTATAGGGCATTGTATGCCAAACAACTAGACACAAAGATAGTTTTTCCCCCATGCCATCATTCTGCTGAACACCGAATTCCCCCAGCAATGTCTTATGTCTAAGGATATTTACCCATGTAGTAGGGCTGTTTTACTATTATCTTTCTCATCTTTTCTACTACCTTCTATTGGTATCTTATGATTATATTGTGTTGTTGTTAGTATGTACACTGGAAGCTTATGTACCGGAGATAAATTCCTTGTGTGTCCAGGCACACTTGACCAATAAAGAATATTCTGTTCTGTTCTGTTCTGTTCTCTAGTCTCTATTCTATCCTATTCTAGTCTCTATCCTATCCTATCCTATCCTACTCTACTCTACTCTACTCTACTCTACTCTACTCTACTCTACTCTACTCTACTCTCTCTTCTCTTCTCTTCTCTTCTCTTCTCTTCTCTTCTCTTCTCTTCTCTTCTCTTCTCTTCTCTTCTCTCCTATTCTATTCTATTCTATTCTATTCTATTCTATTCTATTCTATTCTATTCTATTCTCTGTTCTGTTCTCTAGTCTTTATTCAATCCTATTCTAGTCTCTATCCTATCCTATCCTACTCTACTCTACTCTCTCTTCTCTCCTATTCTCTTCTCTTCTCTTCTCTTCTCTTCTCTTCTCTTCTCTTCTCTTCTCTTCTCTTCTATTCTATTCTCTTCTATTCTATTCTATTCTATTCATTGTATAAAGGAGGTGGCTCTTATCTGATTCTCCAGAATGGATTTGTATCTGATGCAAATTTTGCAATGGGATCTTGCCAGATCCCAATCTTAGCCAATCTTTTGCCTTGTTTCTTGCAAGGAAACAGTCCCTCTTTAGCATGACATTTCCAAGTTCCAAATTTTTGTTATCATACCAGAGTAAAGAAATTTATCCACCCCAGTATCTTTGCAATAAATTTGCAGGATGTTTGGTATTTATATGACTGGCTGGCTCATGAATCAGTTTCTGTGGAAATTAGTAATTGTTGGACTGACGAAGCAGAGTATGAAAGCTGTCCAGTGCTTAAAGAACCGTACTCCATTTTTTAAAAAAGAAGACAATTTATTAAAAAAAAAAATTCTTCATCCTAACTGCCAGTTACTTGTCAACATTGAGTGGGAAAGCCTCAATCCCTCTCCTTTAAAAAGGTAAAGGTTCCCCTCGCACATATGTGCTAGTCGTTCCCAACTCTAGGGGGCAGTGCTCATCTCTGTTTCAAAGCCGAAGAGCCAGCACTGTCCGAAGACAGTGGTCATATGGCCGGCATAACCAAAGGCGCATGGAACACTGTTACCTTCACACCAAAGGTGGTCCCAATTTTTCTACTTGCATTTTTTATGTGCTTTCGAACTGCTAGGTTGGCAGAAGCTGGGATAAGTAACGTTATGTCACCCCGTTACGCAGCACTAGGAATTCAAACCGCTGAACTGCCGACCTTTCGACTGAAAAGCTCAGCGTCTTAGCCACTGAACCACTGCATCCCTTTAGAAACCCAGAAAAATAAATCATGATTAAATTTTTAGTTCTGGGCATCTGTTTTTGTGTTTTCCTTCGATATTCTGACTTTTGATCATCTCAGAAAGCCAGAGAAGAAGTAGCAAAGACTGGACAGAAACGTTATCAAGGAAAAAATGTGAAGAAACACAAAGATAAAGGAGAGATTGTATCAATTAATGAATGTTGAGGCAAGAAAACCAAACAATTTTTATTTAAAACATCTTGACACATTTTGTCAGAGTTTCTTGCAAAAAACAAACCCAGAAAGCACACACAGGCAGACTGATGCAGCAGGATTCATTAACCGTACCAACCAGGAGGGACACGGGTCCAATAAACATGTGGCAGCACTAAGCCTAGCCAGAATCCTGTCCACGTCCTCGGGAGCCACAGGGTCAAACTCTTCCCAGGTAATATTCTCAAGACCTACCCCCGTCTCCCTCCCTGGACTCACCCAGTCGGAGTCCAAGCCTTCCCGAATCCGAGCGACTTTATCATGCAGGAATTGCACAAAATCCTCAGCTCGACCCTGCAAGGGATCTTCCCGCACTCCTTCCCGAAGAAGGGAGT
The DNA here is from genome assembly GCF_059756535.1 of Pantherophis guttatus. Taxonomy (NCBI): domain Eukaryota; kingdom Metazoa; phylum Chordata; class Lepidosauria; order Squamata; family Colubridae; genus Pantherophis; species Pantherophis guttatus. The sequence goes on from NC_142073.1 coordinate 18,827,076, forward strand.
GGGTCACCCTAAACAGAGCGGCTGGGCGGTTCTCTGCAGATGCGATAAGAGCGGAAAAATGGTTAGATTTTGCCGCTTTTATCGCCACTAGGTAGGTCTTGATATAAGACCTCACCAGTGTCCGGTCAGAATCGGATTGACTAGTCCTCCAAATGCTCTCTAGGCGTCTTTTCCGACGCTTCATCTCTCTCAGCTCCTCGGAGAACCAAGGAGCCAATTGAGATCGGCATCGGGTCAGAGGCCGCAAAGGCACGACGCGGTCCAAAGCTCCGGCGGCCGCACTCTCCCAGGCGACCACCAGGTCTTCAATCGAGTCGTGTGCCAGGGTCTCAGGAAACGGCCCAAGCTCCGTCAGGAACCTTTCGGGGTCCATCAGGCACCTGGGACAGAACCATCTGGTCGGTTCCGTCTCCCTGCGGCGGGGGGAAGCGGCTTGGAAGTCTAAGTGAAGGAGAGAATGATCTGTCCATGACAAGGATTTGATGACTAAATCCCCTCATTTAGTGAAGGACGTTTATATGAGGCCGGTGAACCTTATACTTCATTCTTTCACCCAGTACCGATCTCACGAAATGCTTAGGGAACATCTCTGGCACGTTTTGATCTAGAAATAGATTTACGGCTGTTCTTGTGCATTTTATTGCTGCCATTGAAGACATAACACGTCTTTATTGTGATTGAGAAGGGCAGAAATCAGGTGAAGTGCTTTCCTCTAAAAGAAGAAAAAAAAAGAAAAACGGGATTTAGCTAGATCTTTCGGATGGACTGTGTTTGTGTAACAGGTTGAATGTTGAAGTTGCCCAATCAAGATGGTTGCGTTTGGGGACAATTCCGTTGGAATGGCTTACTTTATTCTTCCGCGGAAGGCCAGAACATTGGAATAATTGAGTAATTCTGATTAACCGAGGGTAAATGTGTCATACAAGACGCTCTGACATCTTCCTCTAACCCCTTAGATTTAATTGGCTCTAAAGGTCGGATCAGTCTTGGAAAAGATTGTTAACTTCAGAATGCGCCAAGTGGTCATAAAACAGAGAATAAAGCTAATTTGGCTATAGCGTGTAAGTTCAGCCTTTTGATCCATTTGGGAATACTTTCACTTGTTTAGCTTGTGGTTTTCCAGGTCCCCTCCCCAGGCAGGTCAGCGTGATCTTGAAATAATTCCAGGTATTTTAGTTTCCGCAGAAGGGAATGTTTTCACGGATAAACAAAACTGGGGAAACCTCATCAAACCCTCATTTATTTCCAAAGTTTGATTAAACAGAGAAATCCTCTTTGAAACCATCTAGAGTTTCTTTTTTTTATTCATAAACATTTTGAATACAGTGTATTGTCAGGATATATCATTTACAAAAGAAAAACAAAGAGAGAACAAAAAGAAATATTAACACATATACTGGTAACAATATAACAGAATAGTTTTGACTAAATTTCTCTTTATATTTGTTTATTTAGCAATAGTACTTAGACTTATATACCACTTCACGGTGCTTTTACAGCCCTCTCTAAACGGTTTACAGAGTCAGCCTATTGCCCCCAACAATCTGGCTCCCCAATTTACTGACCTCGGAAGGACATAAGGCTGAATCAACCTTGAGCCTGGTGAGGTTTGAACTGCCAAATTGCAGGCAGGCAGCAGACGTAGCCTGCAGTACTGCACTCTAACCACTGCGCCACCGTGGCTCATAATGATATCCCCAAAATGCAAAAGATATAGACTTCAACTCGGCCAAGGAATTTAAAAAAAAAAAATTGGGATTTTTCCGTACTAAATAAAAGCATTCTGTACATATAAACGCAAACGTTGGGTTCATACATTGCCATACGCTCGCATAAATCACAACGACTGGTTCAACCATTGTACCAGATAACGATTTTGTTATTTGGAATCCGTTGACTAAATAGCAGTTAGATGAATACGCAGCACATTCTAAGCTCTAAATTCCGATGTACAAATTAGCAACAGTTGGATTAATACAGCTAAACTCTCTTAAATCCACTGTATGTTGATGTGCTGTTTGAATCAGTGGTGGGTTGCTACCGGTTCATCCCGGATCGGGCAAACCGGTAGCGGCGGTGGTGGGAGGCTCCGCCCACCCATCTGGACGCTTCTGCGCATGCACAGAAGCATCGTGCGCACGAGCAAGCGCGTGCGCACAAGCGAACCGGTAGCAAACTAAATTGAAACCCACTACTGGTTTGAATCCAGTCTGGGCCTCCATAAAATAAGCTGACAATTCACAGACAGTAGCATCTGGTCAACCATAGCTGATCTAAGAAGCTAAGTTGGGTCAGCCGTGGTTACTACTTAGATGCGTGTGTGAGGGGCACCTGGGAATTCTAGATCTGTAACACGATTAGGAAGTTCAAAACTTCCTAATCGTGGAAGGGAAGGTATAGCAAATCACTTCAAAAGTCAATAAATGAACATGACTACTTCTGCTGATCACTGGCTGCTAGCAGTTAGGCAGTTCGAATCCCACCAGGCTCAAGGTTGACTCAACCTTCCATCCTTCCGAGGTAGGTAAAATGAGGACCCAGTTTGTGAGGGCAATAAGCTGACTTTGTATAAAATAGAACACCGCTTAGGGGGGGGCCAAAAGCCCTACTAAGCAGGTATATTCAAAAGTATGAAGGCTATTGCTTAAAAGCTTTTTAAGCCACCCTGAGTCTCCGGAGAAGGGCGGCATATAAATCAAACTAATAAATAAATAATAATAAATAAGTGGTATTGCTATGGTTACGTAGCTTGACTCAAATACACCTTTACTTCTTACGATGATGGAACTATTGAGAGAAATAGGAGCCCAAGGGACATGGAGCTACAACACTGGTATAGCTAAGTAATTAAAGATTCTGGATTAAATGCTTTTAAGAGGACCTCCTCTGCCAAGCCATGCTTTTTTTGGAAGAGAGTCTCTTTTCAGGGATCCTTGTGCTCTCTGAGCTTGGTTGTTTTCTTGCAGACGTTTCCTTACCCTACTAGATAACATCATCAATACTAGAAAGGAGAGGGGTTAGCACAGTGGTGAAATCCACATTTTTTTACTACTGGTTCTATGGCTGCAGAATTTTTAGAAATTACATGAATAGCACATTGTGGGAACCAGGGTTCCTCCATGTAAGAGTAGATGTAGATGTAAGAGTACAGCCTTGGTGGCGCAGCAGACTAAAGCACTGTTAAGTAACACCAGCTGCCTGCAATTACTGCAAGTTCAAATCTCACCAGGCTCAAGGTTGACTCAGCCTTCCATCCTTCCGAGGTAGGTAAAATGAGGACCCGGATTGTGGGGGCAATAAGCTGACTTTGTATAAAAAAGAACACCGCTTAGGGGGGCCCGAAAGCCCTACTAAGCAGGTATATACAAAAGTATGAAGGCTATTGCTTAACGCATTGTAAGCCGCCCTGAGTCTCCGGAGAAGGGCGGCATATAAATTGAACCAATCAATCAATCAATCAATCAATCAATCAATCAATAAATAAATAAATAAATAAATGTTCGGAAATTGATGTTCAGTCTTTCAGTCATGCTCCCATCCTCCCTCAGCCAATTCTGCTATCCAGATCGATCCCTGGGGATTCCACGTGAGCCGTTTTACGGTTCCAGATTCCCAGGCCTGCTTCGCCCGTCTCCTTAAGCCATCATGTCATTCTTCAAGTTGGGCTGAACATGTATGGGCTTAGCCACTGTGGTTTGGAAGTGATGATTTATGGCTTAGCTTCTTGCGCAGGTTCAGCCAAATGAGGTTTATTCAATTAAGGAAAAGCAAAGCCGTCTTTGAATCATGCTGTGTTGCTGTTGACTTAATAACACATCCATGCTGCGCTTGTTGGCAACTTCCTATTTTCTAAGGGTTTTTTTTTGTTTTTTGTTTTAATCTTCTCACTCTAGCCTCCAGTTCCTGGTCTTCCATCCATATTCTAACTCTGCTTGGCTTCCAAGTTCAGACAGAATTGATCAAGATTCTCAACCTTGACACCTTTAAGATATGTGGACTTCAACACCCCAACCAATCATTCCCTCTGCTGGCTGGGGGATTCTGGTAGCTGAAGCCCAGGCTTCTTAAAAGTTGCCAAGATTGAAAAACATTGGCTTAGGGCTGTGATGGCGAACCTATGGCACGCGTGCCACAAGTGGCATGCAGAACCATATCTGTGGGCACGTGAGTGTTGCCCTAGGTCAGCTCCAGCACGCATGCCAGCTGACTTTTGGGCCTTCCGGGCCCACCGGAAGTCGGGAAACTGACCATTCCCTGCATCCCGAGGGCCTCCGGGGAGGTGGGGAAGGCCGTTTTCACCCTCCCCAGACTCCAAGAAAGCCTCTGGAGCCTGGGGAGGGCGAAAAACAGGCCTCTTGGGCCCACCGGTAACCTTTTTGCCGTCGTCTGCCAAAAGCGGGGGAAGCACGGGGGGGGGGGGTCGCGTGCACATGCACAGGGGGTGGGGTGCAGAGGGCATTGAATTTTGGGTGTGGGCACACCCCCGCACTCCCCCCGGTTTTGGCACACGACGGCAAAAAGGTTAACCATCACTGGCTTAGGCCAAAGGGTAACACCATCATAGTTTCTTTCCCATCTTGCTTTCATGGTTTGTTAAGTCAACCCTGATTCGAAAACAAGTCCATTTGATAACATAACTTATGGGAGTGACTTTCATTTTCCTAGATTTGGGATAGAATGGTTGACCCAAATCATCCAGCTGGCTTTCATGCCTGATCCAGGACTAGAACTCATGGTCTCCTGCTTCTAACCCGGCACTTTTAACCACCACACCAAACTGTCTGTCTTCTTCTTTTCTACCTAAGATCAAAGCAAAACTCTTGAGTTTCTAATAGATATTACACCCAAAAGCTGTCAGATTTGGAGGGATAGCAAGCATGGTCTAGTTTTCCAAAAGAAATGGACTGTAACCAAGGGTGCTATTCACTTACTTTCCCTACCGATTCACAAATATGAGTGCACACGCCACGTCCACGCATGCCCACAGGCTTCCGCGCATGCGCATTGCTCACGCACGTACCTTCCATGCATGCGCCTGGCCTCAAAAACTTGCCTAAATAGGACGGCATAGAGCCGGGGCAGGTGGGCATGGCTGGGCCCACCCGCAATTTTCGCTACCGGTTCGGGCGAATCTGTCTGAACCGGCTGAATACCACCCTCTGATTGTAACCACAGCAGCAGTGGGTTTCAAATATTTTTACTACTGGTTCTGGGGGTGTGGCTTGGTGGGCGTGGCTTGGTGGGCATAGCAGGGGAAGCATACTGTAAAGTCTCCATTCCCTCCCGATCAGCTGGGATTCGGGAGGCAGAGAATACATGGGGGTGGGGCCAGTTAGAATTTTTACTATTGGTTCTCCGAACTACTCAAAATTTCCTCTACCGGTTCTCCAGAACTGGTTAGAACCTGCTGAAACCTACCTCTGACGCGCACGCTTGTCAGGGGCCCGCTCCAGAAAAGTTGAACCTCCGGGTTCTAGAGCACATGTGTGCCTGATAATCAGCTGGCTGGTGTGCACGCATAGGCTGGTTTTTGGCACTGTCGTGCATGCAAATGGATTGTGCTCTGGAAAAGCCAAACTTCCGGGTTCTGGTGTGCATGTGCACCCGACAATTAGCTAGCGCATATGCACACACTGGTTTTCGGGACTGCCACACACAAAGGACAGCTCATCGTCATGCTTGCATGCGTGCCAGAAACCCAGAAAACAAACTGGCAAGGCTGCACATGCCAGGCGACATGGCTTCGCGTGCCACTTTGGGCACGCGTGCCATAGGTTCGCCACCACTGGCTTATGGCATATCAGACAGGTATAAAGGGAATGGATGGAAACTTTTATATTCCCAAATGAGAATCTTTAGCCAGGTTAGTGAGTTCTTTTCCTGTGAGAACAACTAAGAGCTAAAGATGGATTAGCAAACTGTTGAAGCTATGCATGTCATTTTCTTGGTGCTACAACTTTTAGGATCTTCTGGATTATTATTGTGTTTAAACTTTGAAAGCAATATAGGTCCTACTTCAAAGAACAGAAAATGAAAAGCAAGATTATCTCCCAATATATCCCGTCTGTACAGCGTTCGATATTCAGATAGCTCAGTTTTAGTTCCACATCTGCCCTGGCCTTCTTGCATAACGTTATTCACATGTTACTTTATTTCCTCTTCCTCTTCCCTAAACCTCAGCAACAAACTTCAGTTTTGCAGATTCGACCTCACTATTCATACCAACATTTTCTGGCCGCAAGTTTGGCCCCCATGCCAGAGGTGGGTTTCAGTAGGTTCTGACCAGTTCTAGAGAACTGGTAGCGGAAAGTTTGAATAGTTCAGGGAACCTGTAAATACCACCTCTGACTGGCCCCACCCCCATCTATTTTCTGCCTCCCGAGTCCCAGCTGATCGGGAGGAAATGGGGATTTTGCAGTAACCTTCCCCTGAAGTGGGAAGGGAATGGGGATTTTACAGTAACCTTCCCCTGGAGTGGGGAGGGAATGGAGATTTTACAGGATCTTTCCCCTGGAGTGGGGAGGGAATGGGGATTTTACAGTATCCTTCCCCTGGAGTGGGGTGGGAATGGAGATTTTACAGTATCCTTCCCCTGCCACGCCCACCAAGCCACGCCCACCAAACCACGCCCACAGAACCGGTAGTAAAAAAATTTGAAACCCACCACTACCCCACGCATTAAAATTCAATATCTAACATCAAAAGGGAAGGTCTTGCCCTTTGATTGAAAAAAGCCTACAGATAGTCCTTGACTTATGGCCCTAATTGAGCCCTAAATTTCTGTTGCTAAGTGAGACAGATGTTAAGCAAATTTTGCCCCCCATTTTACCGACCTTTCTTGTCGCTGTCGTTAAGCGAATCGCTGCCATGGTTGAGTTAGTAACCCGGTTGTAAAAGTGAATCTGGCTTCCCCGTTGATTTTTTTGCTGATCAGCAGGTGGCAAAAAGCAATCCCATAACCCAAGGACCCCACTGCAACCGTCATAAATATGAGCCAGTGGCCAAGCGTCCAAATTCTGATCAGGTTACCATGGGGATGCTGCAAAGGTCATAAGTGTGAAAAACGGTCATAAGTCACCTTCTACAGTGCCGTTGTTACTTTGGATAGTCGCTTAAAAAAAAAGTTGTACGTTGAAGATTACCTGTGTTTGTTTCCAGCATTTTAGTGAGCTGTTCTTCCAGCAGAAGGACGGCTCACCATAGATACCGGCAGCTCATAAATAGCTTCCTATTATACTCTTTCACCATGACTGTGACACATACCCACAGCCGGCTAGAAAAGCTAAGAAAATCAGCCTGAGACGCAAATATATATATATTTTTCCCTCTTGTTGTCCTTTGTTGTGGCCCATACGCGGCCTGTGCAGCTGGTGGCTGATTTGGACAGTGAGGAGGCTGGTGTGGTGCTGCGCCAGCAGCCTGTGCAGCTGGCACTCGAGTCGGACAGTGAGGAGGCTGGAGAAGATGTGGTGCCAGAGCCGGGGACTCAGCCAGGGCCTTCAGAACCTCCAGAAGCTCCCTTAAGTGAAGAGGAAGAAGAGGAGGAGCCTCTTCTCGATGCACGGGCGCGTAGAGTTGTTAAAAGGCAGGAGTGGCTCCTCAGGAGGAGGTCTCCTCGAGAGTAAGGCTTGGGGCTAATTGGCCACTCCCTTAGCCTATTTAAGGAGGAACGCCGACTGAAGCAATTTATTTATTTAATATATTTATTTATTTAATATAATTTGTATGCCGCCCTATCTCCGTAGGACTCAGGGTGGCTCACAACAAGTAAAACAAACCCAATAAAACATAAAATACATAAATACCCATGCATAAAATACATAAATGTATAAATATATAATTTAAACATATCTTAAAACCCATTAAAATAATCAACCCCTCCCCCCTCAGGCTGGGTGATGTAAACAGCCATGTTTTTAATTCGCGGTGGAAGGTGCGAAGGTCAGGAGCCAACCGAAGCCCCAGGGGGAGTTGATTCCAAAGAGTGGGCGCGCCCACAGAGAAAGCTCTACCCCTGGGGGCCGCCAGCCGACATTGTCTAGCGGACGGCACCTGGAGAAGGCTATCCCTGTGAGAACGCACTGGGCGATGGGAAGCCGTTGCTGGCTGCAGATGGTCCGACAAGTATCCTGGGCCTAAGCCATGTAGGGCTTTATAGGTCATCACCAGCACCTTGAATCTCACCCGGAGGGCAACCGGTAACCAATGCAAGTCACGCAGGAGAGGTGTAACATGGGAGTATCGGGACCCTCCTATCACAACCCGTGCGGAGTTTGTGAGGAAACAACAATTTGCAGGGAACAACTTCGTTCACATACCTTCCTGTCTTTTCTTGCTTATCTTATCAGCTTCCTGCAAATTGCTTCTGGGCATTCTGCCAACCACAGTAAGCTTTCAGTATTATTCTTTGAATTCTTGGTGGCTGTTAATGCAGTTAATTAACAGCCGTTGTTGTAAAAAACTGGTTTATTTAGTAAACTAAGGTTTGAACGGACTTTGTGTGTGCTGCATTCTTTGGGGTCCGTAGCTGGGGCAGAACAACTCTGAAAAAAATTACTTTTATCTTTTTTTAAAAAAAATATTTTCCATTTTTCCAATTTACAGAACAATAAGCATTTTTTAACAGTACTGTGTCATGTGTCTCTTACAGTTATCTACATTTATTTCTATACATTTTTGTTTCTCTGTTCTAACCGCTTATACCGCTTATCCTAAACCCAGTAAAATTCTGTTTCTTCTTTGCCTTTTATTTCTAACATAAATACATCTCGGCACATTCTAATATCTTATGTATAATCCTCTCATTGGCTGGTATATTTTCAAGTTTCCAACACTGGGCATAAACAATTCGTGCTGCTGTTACTATATATAAAATGATATGTTGGAGTTGCTTCTTTAACCTTTGATTAATTATTCCTAATAAAAAAATTACTTTTAACTTGTCTTCATGATTGTTGCAGCATACTGGCTGGGGAATTCTGGGAGTTGGAAGTCCACACATCTTACAGTTGTCAAGAGTGAGAAACTCTGCTTTAACTACTCATTTTTAATTGATCGATTTGTATCCCGTCTTTATTATTTTTACAAATAACTCAAAGAATGAACATATCCAACACACTTTTCTCCTCCTATTTTCTCCAGAACAACAATCCTGTAAGATGGCTTGGGCTGAGGTAGAGTCACCTACTTGGCTTTCATGGCTAAGACGGGACTCGAACTCATATTCTCTGGCTTTTTAGTCTGGCACCTTAATCACTAGACCAAACTGGCTCTCTTTTGTAACATTAAACCAGTAAGTGCAACGAAAAGATTCATGTTCAAATTGGGCAACTTTAGAGAAGTTTTCTTTACGTCAAAGCTCATTTCCTGATGACTTCAGTGAAATGTCGTATAGTTTTATCAGCAGTACAGAAATATTTAGCCTTCTTCCAAGACTTCCCAGTTTAGCCTGCAGTCTAGAATCTGCTAGTGGTGTCATATCCATGTAATTACCAGATCTATTTAATATTGAGAAATGAGCCAAGGAAAAGCTTTATGACCTCCTGCATTGACCCTTCAGGGAAAAAAAAAATTGATATTGAAAGAACATTTTTCTTTTGATTCTTCCATTGTACACACTTGTGGAACAGCGTTTCTTTAGAACAGGCTTTTCTTACTTTTTCTTAATTCTTTTTTAAAAAAACAGTCATTATTTTATTTGGGTATAGTGTATTTCTACAACGGTCATAACTTTTCCAACATTTATTATGCATGCTTTATCTATCTTGGAGACTATTGATGGATTTATGTACCATTTGTAAAACATTTTATATGAATATTCCTTTAGACAAGAAATATTAATGGAGCTGGTCCATACCGTTTTCCCCAAAATAAGACCTCCCCTGATAATAAGCCCAATCGGGCTTTTGAGCGCATGGGAATAAGGCCAGGTGCTTATTTCAGGGTTCAAAAAATATATAAAACAGGGTCTTATTTTCGGGGAAACACGGTATCTATCTATCTATCTGTCTGTCTGTCTGTCTGTCTATCTATCTGTCTGTCTATCTATCTATCTATCTATCTATCTATCTATCTATCTATCTATCTATCTATCTATCTATCACTACCTACCTACCCTGTTTCCCCCAAAATAAGATATCCCCTGATAATAAGCCCAATTGGGCTTTTGAGCGCATGGCAATAAGGCTAAGCACTTATTTCAGGGTTCAAAAAAAATAAAATAAGATAGGGTCTTATTTTCGGGGAAACATGGTACTTCTTCCCATTGTTGGGAAGTTTTGCATCCATTTTTGTCATACAGGGTTGTTGTTTTTTGTTTTACCTGTGTTATATTTAAACAGAATAAAGTATGTACAGGTAGTCCTCAACATATGAACACAACTGAGCCCAACATTTATGTCGGTAAGTGAGAAATTTGTTCTGAGTTTTGACCCATATTACGACTTTTCCTGCCACAGCTGTTAAGTGAATCACTGCAGTTGGTGAGTTAGTCACCTGGTCGTTAAGTGGATCTGGCATCCCCATGGGCTTTCTTTGTTAGGTCGCAAAAGGAGATTATATGATCCCGGGACACTGCAACCGTCATAAATGTGACTCAGTTGTCAAGCGTCCAAATGTAAATCACATGACCACGGGGATGCTGCAATGGTCGTTAAGTGGGAAACGTGGTCATAAGTCACTTTTTTCAGTGCCGTTGTAACTTCGAATGGTTGCTAAGTGAACTGTTGTAAGTCGAAGACTATCTGTATATGCATTTTTAACAGATGGTATCAGTGGCTAAGACGCTGAACTTGTTGATCGAAAGGTCGGCAGTTCAGCAGTTCGAATCCCTAGTGCCACATAATGGGGTGAGTTCTCGCTACTTGTCCCAGCTTCTGCCAACCTAGCAGTTCGAAAGCATGTAAAAAATGCAACTAGAAAAATAGGGACCACCTTTGGTGGGAAGGTAACAGCGTTCCGTGCGCCTTTGGCGTTTAGTCATGCCAGCCACATGACCACGGAGACGTCTTCAGACAGTGCTGGCTCTTCGGCTTTGAAACGGAGATGAGCACCGCCCCCTAGAGTCAGGAACGATTAGCACATATGTGCAAGGTGAACCTTTACCTTTACTTTTTATTACTTTTATATAAGCGTTTTGAATGCAGTTATTTTTTTATAATTCTCCTCCTCCTCCTCCAGTCCTCAGATCAGGCTTTTTACTTTTTAAGGCCTTCTTCTGTCATTTCCACACCCAGATTTTAGTTTTAAAATATCTTAACCAAAGCAAGCCCAGTACTGATTATTTCAATCTGAATGATTAAATATTTGCAGCTTTCATAACAGTCATAAAAATGAAAGTAACTTAAGAAGAAATCCTGGTGCACTTTTAGTATTTGGCGCATGACAAAACTCTTTTCAAACACTACAGGTTGAGATACTGCATTCTAGTTACGAATCTTTGACAAGAATTTTGTTTTATCTGGAAATGTGAGTATTGTTTATTTTTATGGTTGCTTCCACAGTTGTTACAAGTCTTTGTTTGGACCTAATATGATACTTTTTCTAAGAGTATGTTATTTTATAAAGCACTGAAGCATAGCATTGTGACTAGTAAATAAGCTTTTTAATGTCATGTGAGCTCCATTATTCATTATCATGTTTAATGTCATGCGAGAGTTATTTCAAGGTTCTCTACGTTACCCTTCAATCCGTTGAATTTAAATTCAAATTCAATTTAAAATTCAAACTCAATTAAAACAGCATTGTTTTACATAAACAGCTACTATCTTTTTAATTGGAAGATTACCCCACACTTAATTGATATTGTTTGGCTTGTCTTGCAAAGGTTAAGCTATAAATTTTCAGTATCATAAAGCATGCTGGTTCAAAATGGAATATAAATCACCTTTATTTTCGCCATGACATTCTATCCATCCATCAATCACACCTTGCCTGTGTTTTTAATAAAAGCTTCGGGTGCAGATTCATCAGGATAATTCACATCTATGCAATTGTAGGGCAGGTTTGAAAAACAAGCTAAGATACAAACGCACCACTATAATCTCATCAGGGGTGTTACTGGACTCCCATTGGGAGACTTCATTCACCGCTCACCGCTCAGCGAGTCTTGTCAATCGAAAAACGGAGGAATTGAGAAAATCCCATTTTAGCTCAGTCGTGTTTTATGCCAACCCATCTCTGAATTCACACGTTCAAGGCAATCAAGGACCATCAGTTAAAGACTTTTTTTTTAAAAAAAAATCAAACGTACTGGCTTGTCAAAATTCCTTAGCCAACGCCGGACTACAAATCCTATTGTGCAACCATCTGATTGACTGGGATAGTATCTTTTGCCTTGAGCAAGGGGTTGGACTAGAAGACCTCAAAGGTCCCTTCCAGCCCGAGGATTCTATGTTCTGTGCTGGCTGGCGAAAAGAGTATTGGGGGTAGGGGCGAAAGAGTGGCGAAGGAAGGAAGGAGATGGGAATGAAAAGGAAGGAAAGAGGGAGGGGAGATGGGAATGAGAAGAAAGGAAGGAGGGAAGGAGATGGGAATGAAAAGGAAGGAAGGAAGATGGGAATGAGAAGAAAGGAAGGAGGGGAGATGGGAATGACAAGAAAGGAAGGAGGGGAGATGGGAATGAGAAGAAAGGAAGGAGGGAAGGAGATGGGAATGAGAAGAAAGGAAGGAAGGAGATGGGAATGAAAAGGAAGGAAGGAAGGAGATGGGAATGAGAAGAAAGGAAGGAGGGAAGGAGATGGGAATGAGAAGAAAGGAAGGAAGGAGATGGGAATGAAAAGGAAGGGAGGGAGGAGATGGGAATGAGAAGAAAGGAAGGAGGGAAGGAGATGGGAATGAAAAGGAAGGAAGGAGATGGGAATGAGAAGAAAGGAAGGAAGATGGGAATGAGAAGAAAGGAAGGAGGGAAGGAGATGGGAATGAAAAGGAAGGAAGGAGATGGGAATGAGAAGAAAGGAAGGAGGGAAGGAGATGGGAATGAAGAAAGGAAGGAGGGAAGGAGATGGGAATGAGAAGAAAGGAAGGAGGGGAGATGGGAATGAGAAGAAAGGAAAGAAGGAGATGGGAATGAGCAGGAAGGAAGGAAGGAAGGAGGTGGGAATGAATAGAGAAGGGAGGGAGGGAGGGAGAGAGAAAGAAAGAAAGAAAGAAAGAAAGAAAGAAAGCCATGTTCTTCTACCACCTGGTGCCCTCCGGAAGGGACGGGCTCCCCTTCCCATCGTACCGCCTGGCAGGACGAGGATCACGGGTGGCATGGGACATGTAGTCCTCCGACTGGCTCCAAAGACCGCCCCCAATCCCTCCAACTCAAGCCCCCTCTTCTCCCCCCCCCTTCTCCCCCCCGCAGCCCAGCCAGCCGTTCCAGCGCCACCGCGGGGCAGGCGGGCGGGCGAGGGCGCGAGCGAGAGCAACAGCAGCGGCGGCGGCAGCTGCCCGGGGTTGGCATTGACGTCAGAGCGGCCGCACGTGACCGGCGAGGCCAATCAGAGCGAAGCTCCGGAGCGGCTCCTGCCAGGCGCTTCCAGCCTCTCCTCCCTCCTCCTCCTCCTCCTCCGGCGGCGGCTCCTCGACGCCGCCCCTGGCTCCCAGACACGCGTCCGCTCGCCCGCTCTCCCGCCCGCCCGCATCCAGACGTGCAAGCAGAGGAGCCGGCGGGCCCCTTTTGTCCTGCCTGGAAGCCGTCGGTCCCTCCGCCCGGACGCCCAGACGCCCAGCCCCGCACCGTCCCTCCGGACTAGCGCCTTTTGTCTGGGCGGGCTTGGCCAGAGCGGCGGCGGGCGGTTGCATGGGGGCTCCGGGCGGCTCCGGGGGCGGCCGGGGCTAGAGACGACCCTCCCCCTTCTCCCCCTCCCTCCCTCCCTCTCGCTGGCTCGGCCCGGGGAGGGGGCGCCATGGATTGCACGAGCGGCTGCGGGGGCGGCAGCGACCCCCGGCCGCTGGAAGAGAGCAAGCCGTTGTTGGGCGAAGCGCCCGAAGGGACCAAACCCGGAGCCGCCCCGTGCCGGCGAGGCGTCCACTGCAGCGGCATGAGGTACAAGCTCCTCCAGGAAGGGGACATTCAGGTGTGCGTCGTGCGGCACCCCCGGACTTTCCTCAGCAAGATCCTCACCTCCAAATTCCTGCGCCGCTGGGAGCCTCATCACCTGGCCCTCGCCGACCACAGCCTGGCCTCCGCCACGGTAGGCGCCGCTCCTTTGTGTCCCTAGAATGCCTTTGGATGTTTAGATGGAAATGTTATGGGTGTGCTTGACCAAATACATACATGCATGCATGCATACATGCATACACACATACATACATACATACCTTGTTTTCCCCAAAATAAGACACCCCCTGATAATAAGCCCAATTGGGTTTTTGAGGGCATGGCAATAAGGCCAAGCACTTACTTCAGGGTTCAAAAAAATAGAAGAACAGGGTCTTATTTTCAGGGAAACACGGTATCTATCCATCTATATCTATCTATCTATCTATCTATCTATCTATCTATCTATCTATCTATCTATCCTCTATCTATCTATCTATCTATCTATCTATCTATCCTCTATCTATCTATCTATCTATCTATCCTCTATCTATCTATCTATCTATCTATCTATCTATCTATCTATCTATCTATCCTCTATCTATCTATCTATCTATCTATCTATCTATCCTCTATCTATCTATCTATCTATCTATCTATCTATCTATCTATCTGTCATCTTATCTCTCTCTCTCTCTCTATCAATCTTGTTTCCCCCCAAATAAGATATCCCCTGATAATAAGCCCAATCGGGCTTTTGAGCGCATAGCAATAAGGCCAAGTGCTTATTTCAGGGTTCAAAAAAATATAAGGGCCTTATTTTCGGGGAAACACAGAACATACATATCATACATAAAATAAAATGAAGTAAAAAGTGTGCCTCTCCCACACTGGCTTCAGCCAGGAAGACCCTCTCCACCCCCCCACCCCCCTTGGGCTATATTGGGGGTACTTCCTCCCTCCCCCCCCACCTTTACCTGGGTTTGCACATCGGGCTGTTTGAAACACCCCCCCCCCCCATTGAGATAGGCCTTGGGGTGTCAGGCAAAAGCAGCCAAGCTGCAAGGCAACCCCTCGGGCTGGGTTTGCCCCCCCCCCCCGCCCCCAAGACCTGGCTCGGTGGGATTTGAAAACCCACCTTGGCCTGGCCCTTCGTGCCACATCTGTGGTTTTTTGGGGGGGGTGGGCAGCGTCCCCACAATCTGCTCAATGTAGACTTTGCTTGCTTGTTCTGGGCAGAGAGGGCCCTGTTCTCTCGCTACCTTTCCTTGCTCTTTGGCCCCTGGGTTTTGAACATGGTCCCCCACACACACATACACCCAGTCCCTTCTCTGTGCTTGGGGAGCAGTGGGGGGGGGGTTAGGGGAGAGTTGTGGTCCAACACCTGGATGGGGAGAGCTGGAAAACCTCCCCACCACCAAAATAATTTTTTTTGCAAAACCTGGCATGCAGGAAGGATGATCTTTGAGGTCAACAGAGGTGCTTTTGAACAGAAGCAACCTTTCGACTTTAGGCCGCTTTTTTAAAAAAAAAACACACACACACACACACACGAAAGTATTAATTTTTATTGTTCTTAATCCGATTGTCATCTTCTTGTCCTTCGGCAGTTTTGGAATATCTGAGGTTGAGACGAGAGAAGATTAGCAAAAAAAAGAAACAAAACAAAAAAAAAATCCTGTTTGTGAAGGGCTTGTCTTTCCCATTATTTAGATGGCTTTTGTAATTGAATTATTCATCATGACACCTCATGATGGAAGATTTCGCTTCCTCTTTTTCTTCAGCGTTCAGAGGCCCCGATTACTTAGATTTTAATCGTTTCCTTCTTTGGAGGTTGAGGTTTCTTTGTTTTTTAATCAGGTTGGCTGGCTCTTTAAAATGCTGACTTATAATTAAAGGAAGAATGGAGAACAAATCAAACCTTGGGACGACGGAAGGCAAACAGGCTTTGTACGCGCGGAGCGGTTGGCTGGTTCAAGAAACAACATGCATTTTGTGTTTTCAGTTGGAGTCTGAAAGATACACCCTTATGAACTTCGGTCTCTTCAGAGCCAGGATTGTTCCTCTTTATTCCTCTTGCTCTTTCGAAGTCAGCGTGATGAGCAACCTAAGGATTATGGGGAGGGTTGTAGTCTACCCAGATTATGGGGAGTTGTACTCCACCCCGTCTAAAAAGCAGAAGGCTGGAGGAAGCTCCTCCTCCTCCTCCTTGGGATTTGAAATGATTGTATTAAATCTCCTGCAATATCCCTTTCCCCCTTCTAGGTTGCAGAAAATGGTGCGTTTGCTTTCTCCCGTCTTAGATAATCACATCTTGCTGGATTTAGGCTAGATTGCAGATTCCGTAGATTTTATTTTTTATTTATTTTATCACATTTATATACTTTTATTTATTTTTATTTTATTTATTTATATACACTTAAAAGCTACTTTTAAGTGTTCTTTATGAGACTAAATTTCATCTCGGCTCAAGAACCGTAGGTGTTTATTTCTTCCCGTGCATGTAATGAATGTTGGCCTTCTTGCAAAGGTGTCAGTGAGCCAAGCATCTCTTTACAATTCACCATAACAACCCTGCAAGGTAGGCTGCCAGAAAGCAGCAGGCTCAAGGGAATATACAATAAGGCTGCAGTGTCACTAGCAGAAGGGTTAATTAACCCGGTTTCCTTGCAGCTTTGCTGTGGTTGCACAACCCCACCAGTTGTGTCGTCCGAAGCAGCCATTTTCCAGTTGGTTCTCTGAAGTCGATCATTGCCAACCACAGGTAGACATTAGCAGCAGTTAACCTGTGTTTAGAATTAATGATTGTTCTGGACTTTGGGCCTTTTGATGAAGGTGGTGCTCTTTAGATCCTGCATGACTCACCGGGCGTCATATAAATGGTGCAAATAATAAATAGCGCAAGGACTATGCTCAGTTCCTCCTAACCTGTGACAGTTCACACATGCTAATTAGCCAAAGCGAGACCTTTCGGACTTCTTGTGGTCTATCCACTCGGCCTCTGGCTCTTCATTTTGTGGCTGGAGCGCGATCAAAGTTTATGGAGATCTCGCCTAGCAGTAAAGCCTGACTGACACCCCTGGGTTTATTGCTAAGTAAGGGTATATATGGATTGCTGCCATCGTTTTTTTTTTTTCCTCTTATTTATCTCCATCTCCCTTTCAGTTCTCTTTTCCTGTTTGTTTACAGAGCGTGGCTTTTATCTGTGATTGGTTTCAGTGACAAGCTTGCATTTTGTTCACATGATTGAGGTAGGAGAGAGTTTCCTAATTCTTTGGGTTTTCAAATCAAGCCTAGTCAGAACAGCCAACTGAAAATATTTCTTGGCAGAGCAATATAATTAAAAAAAAAAAATGAGTGCATTTACCAGGTTCGCATCTGACTTTTGGTGTACTATATAAAAACCTTGCCTTGCATTTTTTTAAAATCAGGGTTAGGAAATCCAGGGCTGTCTTCCAGTGGTAAACACAGAGCAAGCCACTAGAATATAAACTGAGAGCAAATTCAACACTCTATCAGCACTGATAATGTTACCTAGCTTGGTAATGAAACGTTTGCAAGGAAACAACCGAGTTTAAAGATCACCAAGGAAGCTTCATTCCAGTGGTTTATTTAATAGTTGCAGGGCAGCTTGATGTATTAACTTAGCCATAGATCTGTTGTGAATCAAAAACTGAAATACTGTGTTGAATCCTTAGTTGAAGTTTTATAGCCGTGATTTGATTGGGGGATAATATTATAAAGCACAATTTATTACTGCCACGTTTTTCTTTTTAAAACCCTGGGGAATAAAGAACCATGAAATCGTCTAGGTTGGGCTTGGATTGCATTGTAGTCCCAGGGTTTGTTTTTAACCTCGGTGTGATTATTTTACTCGAAATGGTTGGGTTCACCTTACCTGCAAAAAAAACCCACGTGACAGCTTAGTGCAATCTGTGACCCAGAGTATTGAATACCGTTGAGCCAAGGGGAAGGAAAGAAAAGCCAGGCATGAGAACATCAGCTAATCCAATGTTTTACTTGCCAAAAGTTTGAATTTTGGGATTCAAAAATTTTAGCAACCTGTTCTCTGCCTAGTTGCTGGATGGGTGTGGCCATGGTGGGCGTGGGCCTAACCGGCCTCCTGTACCACGGCGGGGTGGTGGTGGCATCTTCGCCATCCCCAGGCTCTGGAGGGTTTTCTCAAGCTTTCAGGAGAGCGAAAATGGCCTCCCCCGGGCTCTGGAAGCCCTCCGGAGGCCAGAAACGAGCCCGTTTCCGGACTTCCGGAACTTCTGGGAGGCCCGTTTTTCGTCCTCCCAGAGCCTCCATGTGGGTTCTGCACTTATCTGGCATCCAAAACAGGCCACATGGAGACTCCTGGGAGGGGAGGGGCGGGGGGGACAGGGACAGCCGCTCCTTGCAACTACTGGTTTGGCAAACCAGATGTAAAATTAGCATCTAGTTCGCCCGAACCGGCTGAATCTTGCCCCCTGCCAAAAAAAAGTTTTTGTATTTCTACTCTCCTGTCCAATGGCCAAAATGTCTTTTATATTTCTTGGTGAGCTTTCTGCCCCTTTGAGTCCCCCTTCTCTCCCCCCACTCCCCCCCCGGTCTTCCAGATGCCCTCCCCTTTCCCCTCCCTTCAGGTCCCTGGAGATTTAATGGAAAATCAGGGAAGTGGCAGAATCCTGGCGAGAGACTGGTATGCTAAAACAGGAGATCTTCACTGACACCTGAGGTCTTGTCCCCCCTCTCCCCCTCCCCCGTCCCAAAATGAAACATCACTCCACTCCACCCCTGGGAATTTCGTTGTAATCCTTTTTCTCTTTGAAAGATGATCCCAGGCAAATTCCTCATGGAATTGGCTGGAGAGTAGCAGGGTTGCACTGTGGTTTTTTTCCCACCTGCATAGCATTAATCCAAAGGGCTGGTCATTTCCTGGATCATCATTATTCCATCTCTTCTTGTCTGTTCACGATCTTTCCACTTCTTTCTCCTTAAGTCCGTGATGGAGAACCTACGGCACACGTGCCCGAGGTGGCACACAGAGCCATCTTTCCAGGCACACGAGCTGTCACCCAACTCACTTGCAGCTGCGCATGTGTGCGCGCCCCAGCTGGGGTTCGGGCCTCCGGTGCGCATGCGTGCAATTAAGGGGAATTCCTCGGAGCTCTCTTGTGCATGCGTGCACATTTGCCCGTGGGTGCAAGAGTACTGGCATGTAGCGCGGGCATGCACGGATGGTGTTTGCACGTGTGCATTGCGTGCGTGAAAACCATGCGCATGAGCCGATGGTGCGATTGTTCCCGCAGTGCACAGGGGAGCCGCGCGCAAGCCGCTGCAGATGGTACAGTTGTGCACATGGGGGAGGAGCCACACATTAGCAAAGCATGCTAAGTGAGTACCTGTTCGGCACTTGGTGAGTAAAAAGTTTGCCATCACTGCCTTAAGTCAAGGTATAGTCCTTGACTTAAGACCGTCGTTGAGTCCCCAAATGACAGTCATGGGTCATGGCAGTCGTTAAGAGGTCACTCCCCATGGCTGTGCCCGACGGTATAACCTTTTTTGCTGTGATCATTAAGCAAACTTATGGGGGGCCCGAAAGCCCTAATAAGCAGGTATATACAAAAAAATATGCAGGCTATTGCTATCATGCATTGTAAGCCGCCCTGAGTCTACGGAGAAGGGCGGCATATAAATTGGACAAATAAATAAATAAATAAATAAATTAATTAATTAATTAATTAATTAATAATAAACAAACAAACAAACAAACACCTTGGACATTTAGCAAACATACCAGTTGTTAAATAAATCTGTTGTTTCCAATGGACGTTTTTTTTTTTTTTCTTTCTGGAAACGAGAAGTAAACGCTGATTTACTTCTTTACATGATTGCAACGATGTTTACGTGATTGCAAGGATGTTGCAAATGGCTGTAATTTCGAGCTGGTTACCAAAAATGCAATGACGTGACAGATGTCATAACTTTGAAAAACAGCCGTCAATAGCTCTGGGGGACAATCCATTGTAACTTTGAATGGTGTCTCTAAGCGAGGACTACCTGTAATAGTTTCACTGACAAGGCTCAACTAATTAAAATTTCCATCTTTTGCTTGGGAAAAGAGATATAGATCAGGGGACTCCAACTTTGGCAACTTGAAGCCTGGCGGACTTCAACTCCCAGAATTCCCCAGCCAGCAAAGCCAGCAAAGCAAATAGCTTTTTTTGCATAGGCACGAGCAATAAATCATTTGAACTGGAACTTCATGCATAGTTCTGATTCTTTCTGCTTGATACTAAATCATTGATTTGTTTATGACAGTCCTTGTTTTTATAGCCATAGATTTAAAAAAAAAAAATCTGGCTATTGCCTGATTTTAGGATTTTCATCTGCAAATAAAATTTTCACATATTCAGGAATATCTTTTTCTGTTTTGGATTTTGAAATAGGCCAAAGACCCTCAAAGCAAGCATGGACCCCCATTTTTCCATTAAAGTTGGGGTGTCCAACCGTGGAAACTTTAAGACCTGTGGACGTCAACTCCCAGAATTCCCCAGCCAGCCTCCTTCTCCCCCCCCCTTCCCTTCATTGTCTCTTTGGGGCTGTGCTTGACCAAAAATGTAGGATCTTTTTCCTGCTGCTTTCCAGAAGAGATCTTTTAGAAATGAAAGTAGAAGATCATCAACTTAGGTGTATCAATTGTGTTTATGCTTGATATATCAAAGGCCAAACTCCCTTTGTTCTCTTGTTTTATATGTATACATATAAAAGTCTTCAGCTGTATTTTCTTCTTTTAGAAAGGGGTAGGTTTTTTTTTTCCATGGGAGTTTTCCTTTTCCACTTTTCAAACCCAGGTAGAGAGTTGATAATTCTGGTTCTTCAACAGTTGCCGCAGTGAGAGATCCAGGAAGCAACATTAAGAGGGTTGGACAAAGCTGTGCTTGGCTAAAGAATTCTGGGAGTTAAAAGTCCACAAATCAATTTCTTTTTCTTTCTTTCTTTCTTTCTTTCTTTCTTTCTTTCTTTCTTTCTTTCTTTCTTTCTTTCTTTCTTTCTTTCTTTCTTTCTTTCTTTCTTCTTTCCTCCTTTCCTCCTTTCCTCCCTCCCTCCCTCTTTCCTTTTTTCTCTCTACTTCTTTCTGTCTGTCTTCGTCTGTCTTTCTTTCCTCCCTCCCTCCGTCCCTCCCTTTTTCCTTTTCTCTCTATTTCTTTTTGTCTGTCTTTCTGTCTTTGTCTGACTGTCTGTCTGTCTTTCTTTCCTCCCTCCCTTTTTCCTTCTTTCTCTCTATTTCTTTTTGCTGTCTTTGTCTTTATCTCTTCCTCCCTCTCTCCCTCTTTCCTTCTTTCTCTCCTATTTCTTTCTTTCTTTCTTTCTTTCTTTCTTTCTTTCTTTCTTTCTTTCTTTCTTTCTTTCTTTCTTTCTCCTGCTCTCGCTCTTTTTCTCTATAAATCAATTTAATGGGACCTTCACATATGGACCTGATCTTTTGCACCTGACCTATGGACAAACCTAGGGGCCCCCATTACTATGAGTATATTGTCAACTCACCAAGGCTGAGAAATCCAGTCTTGTAGGAATCATAGGGGCACTATCTGCTTCTGTCTTAGAAGAAGGACTCAGGATCTATTGGAACAGTAACGTTCCCATGATCATCATTGTATGAACTCTGCTGTGCTAGCTGGCTGGGGAATTCTAGGAGTTAAAAATCCATTCATCTTAAAGATTCCATGGTTTGAGAAACACTGAATCTCTCCCTTACCTACCCAACGTCTGTTTCACTGTTAATCTGTTAAGACTGTTTACTTTTTCCAACACTTTTTTAAAATTAAAAATTTCCAATTAAAAACAAACTCGGGGAAAAGAAAGGTGACATTTTGGCAGGGGTCTCAGAGAAATGTGCCTGGGTTAAACGAAAGATTCATGAATAAGCTACCAGTTACACAGAGCACGAAGTTGAAAATCAGGGATTACTGAACAGAAGGCCTGAATTCCCACAGCACCCTTAATCCAAAGCCAAGCAGATCACATTATAGTTTAGCAAACAAACAAACAAACAAAAAGACAAATATCCAGATACAGGCATTGGTTTATTTGGTGCAGTTAATTTTGGTTAAAAATCCAAGCTGCTTCTTCTACAGCAGTGTTTCTCAACCTTGGAAGCTTGAAGATGGGTGGACTTCAATTCCCAGAATCCCCCAGCCAGCGCTGCTGGCTGGGGGATTCTGGGAGTTGAAGTCCACCCATCTTCAAGCTACCAAGGTTGAGAAACACTGTTCTACAGATTTTGATTGGTTGAGGATTTCGACCAGACACAATACCATGTGCAGTTATTAGCACATAAATGATCATAACATATTTTTGTCAAATCTGCCCTGTTGTCCTGCTGGTTTCCTTCCCCCTTCATTGTCCTTTAAATCAGATGCATTTTTGCAGCGCGCATGTAGTTTTCCATTGTGCAGGATTTCATACTTAAAGAGTAACCTCGTTTTTATCCCCAAGGCTGTATGCATATGGGTTTTACCGCTCAATTTCCCCAAAGAACAATTTTAATATTTACAAACTTTCATCTTCGGATAAGTGCTTTCTCAGGGACATAATCTATTTTGCCTCCTGGGCTTGGCAGTTTTATAAAACAAACGTCAAAGGAGTTTAAATATTTGTTTGTTTCTGAACCTTACGTGCAGGAACACCTGAACATGCTAGTCTAATAAAAAACTAACTATACCAGTATTAAATAACATCCTTTTAGGTTTGTTACTATTATAATGCTCTCTGATCTTTTCACGACGGTTGAATTTTCTGCAAGACCAGTTGTGAATAATTTACCTTTGGAGAAAGATTTTTTTTTTCCTTCTGTAGCTAAGACATTTATTTTTCATTTTATATTTTTTTTTTAAAAAAACCCTACTCTCTTTGATTTAAAGTAGCAACCAATGGGACAATTTTCCAGCCCTCATTATTGTAGAGGTAAAGAACCTAGAACCGTGATGGCCGTATCAGTGGGCACGTGAGCTTGGCTCCGCCAGCTGATTTTCGGGCCTTCTGGGCCCCCGGAAGTTGGCAAACGGGCCATTTCCGGCCTCTGGAGGGCCTCGGGGGGTGGGGAAGGCCGTTTTCGCCCTCCCCAGGCTACAGACGCTTTCTTGGAGCCTGGGGAGAGCAAAAAAATGGGCCTACTGGCCAAAAGCGGGCTGACCCGGGGGGAATTGCACACACATGCGTGGGGGGGGCTGCATTGAATTATGGGTGTGGGCACGCGCGCGTGCAATCCACCCTCACTCTCCCCACTTTTGGCACGAGATGGCAAAAAAGTTAGCCATCACTGACCTAGAAGTTTGCGCTAGGCTTCTAACTTGATAAAAAGCCAAGTCAGACTTTAGAAGTTCCTCTTTTCAATGCAAAGGACTTTTTCTTTTTTTTTTGTTTGTAGAGAAATTTGCAAAGAAACTCGTATCCTCCTTTGCTAGCTCATTCATTAGCTTGGCATATCCTGATGAATAAATGCAAAATGCAAAACTGAAATGAGACAAACCTTAACTGAAACCTTTGATGCGTATGCCGATATATATATATATTTTTCCTCTCCGTGCTTTATATTGAGCTGGAGCTGTGGTTTGTGGTTAGGAATTCACGTTACAATGTTTTGTTGGCATTTCAATAAATTATAACAACCAGAAGAGACGACGAAGTGCAACCAAAAATATAACATGGCTAATATAATCAGAAAGGAATATACAGAATAGTAATTACTGTAAATGAATGACAGGTTTTGTTTTGTTTTTTTAAAAAAAAGAAATCTGCTTCCGTTCCTGTAATACAGTAACACGATAATATCATCACACATCTATTTATTGCTTGATTTTGATCTTCACATTTTCCTTTTTTTAAATATTATTCTTGCTTTATTAGTAAGCATCTTTGCTGCTGATGGGGGGGGGGAGAAACCAGAGAGATTTTTCCTGATCCAGCAAAAACTTCACTCTTGTACCATCCATTCTTGAAGTGAAAAGCAAAACCAAGATCTTTGGACCTTAGGAAATTTGAGAATTTTTTCCCCCCTCAAATCAAAATGAAAGGGGGGGTTGTTTGGGTTTTGCTTCTCAAACACCCCCATTTCCCCCCCCCTCCCCTTTCTCTTCGGCCCATGAAATCCCTGACATAAACATTGTACAGGTTTGAGCACAGCTACATATAACGTGTTTTACAGCCAGCTGTTCCATCATTAATTGAGAAGATTAACGCTATCGTTAATGTGGTAGTATGATGGAAACTTGTTCCCATATATTGTTTTCCCACTGTATCCTTCATGAAGCTGTTTGGAAATTTCAGATAACAGCATTTTGCTGGGTACATTTCACTGGTGGAATTCTGGAGGCATTGTCCTGTTTTTATATTTGTTTATAATATAAGAACATTGCAAAACATTCATTAAATGTGTTTGATTACCACAGCAATAAGAAATGACACGTGATAGCTCATATATTGATTTTTGCCCTGTTTTTTTTTCTTCCCTTCCCTTCCCCTCCCCTTCCTTCCTTTCTGTTCATAAAGTGATGAGTTCTTCTTCTTCTTTTTTTAAAAAATAATATTTATTAAATTTCCAATATATAAAACACACAATACAAAAAACACAACAAAAAGAAAAACAAAGAAAAAGACACAGCAAAAATTTAACACTAATATCAGCTTTTCCATATCTGTATCTCTATCATTAACAAACATATTTCCAAGGATTCTAATTCTATATCTCTCTACGTTAAATTACATCTTTATTTAAATTATAGTAACATCTATTCACAATTCAGTTTCATATCCTATATTTCTTCAATATAGGTTTTACCTTCTACATATTCTATTTAGGTTTTACCTTCTACATATTCTATTTAACAGATTATCCCTTCGATTTTGCGTTTACTCTCAAGCCAGAAATACCATCTGTTCCAAATTTGATAGTACTCGGTTTCTTCCCTCTCCTTTATTTCCATAGACAGTTTATCCATTTCTGCACAATCATATATTTTTTTAATTATAATTTGGTCTGGAATTCTTACTGGCTGATATAAAAGCCCAGTCAACAACTTTCCATGTTTCCTCTTTTGCACGATACAGCTCAAGGCAACGGGCATAAGGTTCTATGCGACTTCCCTCCCAGTAAATATAGCATTAGCTTCAGCTGACCTCAATGCCTGGTGACCTCATAGATTTAACCATACCTACTGTGATTGGCATTGGTGAAGAGCTCAGTTGTGGCGGAAGAGGAATGCAGTGTGAATGGCTGTCTCCCGGGATGTTTTCTGACTTCTTCCTAGAGCTTTGGGATTTCCCGTTGGTGCCCCATCCAAGTAATTATTAAGTCATTATTAAGAGCCGTGGTGGTGCAGTAGTTAGAACTCAGTATTGCAGGCTAATTCTCACCAGCTCAAGGTTGACTCAGCCTTCCATCCTTCCGAGGTCAGTAAAATGAGGACCCAGACTGTTGGGGGGTGATAGGCTGACTCTGTAAACCATTTAGAGAGGGCTGTAAAGCGGTATATAAGTCTTAAGTCAGGGGTGTCAAACTCGCGACCCACGGGCCAGATGTGTCACACACTGGCCACATCCACACCCGGTTTAGCGAAGGACAAAAAAGTTGAGATACATCACGTGACACCATCATGATGACAGGAGTTTGACACCTGTGGCCTAAGTGTTTTTGCTATATATGATAAGTATTTCACAGTCACTTCCTCAATCTTTCAGACCCTATATGCCTAACATCCTTCTTGTGTCTAGCCAGGTGACTAAAAGGCTAATTCTGCCCTGGGCCAGCAGTTCGAGTCTCAACAGCTTAAGGTTGACTCAGCCTTCCATCCTTCTGAAGTTGGTAAAATGAAGACCCAGATTGTTGGGGGCAATAGTCTGTAAACTGCTTAGAGAGTGCTGCAAAGCACTGTGAAGCAGTATATAAGTCTAAATGCTATCGCTAGTGCCATTCCTATCCATCTGTCCATCCGTCCATGATATGCAGTCATTAGAATGCAGTATTGCAGGCGAACTCTGCCCACTGCCATGAGTTTGATCCTGACCGGCTCAAAGTTGATTCAGACTTTCATCCTTCTGAGGTTGGTAAAACGAGGACCCAGTTTGCTGGGGGCAAGATGCTGATTCTGTAAACCGCTTAGAGATGGTGTAAAAGCACTGTGAAGCGATATATAAGTCTAAGTGCTATTATTGCAAATTAAGTCCAAGACCAGCCCCTTGCTGTGACATTCCCTTGAAGAAAAGACAAAAAAAACCCTGATCCCAATTTGGAAAGTCTACTAGTTTCTTATTTCCTACATATTCTGTCGTTTGCAGAATAAAACAGAGGCTTGAAGGACATATTTTCTTTTGCTAAGTTCTCGTTGACCCTGCCTGCGTAATGACTACACAGGACAGGACATAATAGTACGGTCTCCAAGTTATCTATTAACCTCCCCCAAGGAAGTTAAAAGGGAACACGATTTCATCATTTCTTCGTTTCTCTTTTGCAGCTGAGAAGATAAAGCTGGGATAATGGTTTTTATTATAACAGAAAGGGAATTTTCAGTTTTTGGTGGTTTTATTTTTTTTTTTTTTTAAGTTCAGCTTTTCTTGTTGGAACATGGGGTGCCCCAGAGATTGAGATGATTTCGTAAAATAAGGTAGAACACCTATAAATCTAGCTTTACTGTCTGACTGGAGAAGATAAAAAATAATTCCAAACTTTAAAAGCAGGCCACTGGGGTCCCTTCCTTACAAGCTAAAAGAATACCAATTTTATGTCTATTTAGGCTACCCTGTTCCTTTCTTTCTTTTTTTCTTTCTTTTTTTTCAATCTGTCTAAAGCAACTGCTGTCAGCCAGTTGCTGACTGGGGAATTCTGGGAGTTGAAGTCCGCCAGGCTTAAAGTTGCCAAGGTTGGGGACCCCTGGTCTAAAGGCTTACAATGAACCCCTTGGAAAAAAAATTAAAATAATAAAACCAGAACAAATAACAAAGCTCGTTTTCTACAAATTGTTGTTTGTGTTTGCAACACCGGATTTTGGTTGTACACACCCGTCTACCTACCTACCTCACAGGGTTGTTGTCTAGGGATTAGACAAAATAAGGGGAGCCAACTTCAGCTGCTGGAAGGCAGGACTGTAACAGATAAAATAAGTACAGTTTATTTTCTTAAAACTGACTTCCAAAACTGCAATTGGCTTGCCTTGATTAAAGACGTTTTAAGGTTGGAAATCTGAACAGTCATCATTAGTCTTTTGCCCTGGGGCCTAATTATAGTTTACCGTAAGGGATAAAAGGTAGAAATTGCAAAAAAAAAACCCACCCAGACCCTTAAAAGTAACCCTTCTGCAGTTTGCTGTGATTTTAGGAGTATTTTTTTAAAAAAAAGTTTCACAAAACAAATTCCAAGTGTAGTGTTTTTACCAAGACCACCAAACCAGTCGGGACATAACCAGGGGTGAAATCCAGCAGGTTCTGACAGGTTCTGGAGAACCGGTAGCGGAAATTTTGAGTAGTTCGGAGAACCGGCAAATACCACCTCTGGCTGGCCCCAGAGTGGGGTGGGAATGGAGATTTTGCAATATCCTTCCCCCAGGAATGGGGAGGGAATGGAGATTTCGCAGTATCTTTTCCCCAGGAGTGGGGAGGGAATGGAGATTTTGCAGCATCCTTTCCTCAGGAGTGGGGTGGGAATGGAGATTTTGCAATATCCTTCTCCCAGGAGTGGGGAGGGAATGGGGATTTTGCAATATCCTTTCCCCAGGAGTGGGGAGGGAATGGAGATTTTGCAGCATCCTTTCCTCAGGAGTGGGGTGGGAATGGAGATTTTGCAATATCCTTCTCCCAGGAGTGGGGAGGGAATGGGGATTTTGCAGTATCCTTTCCCTGCCACGCCCACCAAGCCACGCCCACAGAACCGGTAGTAAAATAAGTTTGGATTTCACCACTGGACATAACTGTGGGGAAGTTAAAAACAGCTCAGTTTGACATGACATTTTCTTTTTCTTTTCTTTTCTTTCTTTCTTTTTTTTTTTTGTTTGTTCCTGATTAGAAAAGAGGAAGGAAAGATTCGATACTGATGGGAAAAAAAAATGGATCGTGTCGTTGATAAGATTTTTCTGGGTGCTCATGTGATGTGTGGTGGTTAGAACGAGATCGGGCTTCAAAAGCCCAGGGCAGCTTAAGATATTGAGGGCTGCTTATGAGTCAGTTTTTGCTGATCGAAGGGTTGATTAAGGGTGGAACGAGGGCCCCAAACGCAGCTTCGCTGAGCAGTAGATTCTTCCCATCTGGATGCTTTTCACTTGCTTCACAAGAAGCAATGGGTGGAAATGAATGAATTGCCAGTTCAGATTTTGGTGTGGCCTGTGAAATATCTTCAGATCTCACCAGGCTCCAGGTTAACTCAGTCTTCCATCCTTCCGAGGTCGGTAAAATGAGGACCCAGATTGTTTGGGGCAATAGGCTGTAAACTGCTTAGAGAGGGCTGTAAAATAGACCCTGGACAGCTCTGCAAACAAAAAGCACTATAATTTAACACCAGTTGTCTGCAATTAAAGTAAGTTCGAATCTTGCCAGGCTCAAGGTTGACTCAGCCTTCCATCCTTTCTAAGGTAGGTAAATTGAGGACCCAGTTTGTGGGGGCAATAAGCTGACTTTGTATAAAATATACAAAAGTATGAAGGCTATTGCTTAACGCACTGTAAGCCGCCCTGAGTCTCCAGAGAAGGGCGGCATATAAATCAAATTAAAAAAAATAATAATAATAACATGAAGCAGTATATAAGTTTAAGGGCTATTGCTATTTTCCTTCCTTCCCCCTTCCTTTCCCTTCCCTCCCTCCCTCCCTCCCTCCCATCCATCCATCCATCCATCCATCCATGATGTGCAGTAGTTAGAAGGCAATGTCGCATGCTGTCTCTGCCCACTGCTAGGAGTTCAATTCTGACTGGCTCAAGGTTGACTCAACCTTACATCCTTCCGAGGAAGGTAAAACGAGGACCCAGATGGTTGGGGGCAAGAGGCTGATTGTGTAAACTGCTTAGAGAGGGCTGGAAAGCACTGTGAAGCGGTATATTAATCTAAGTGCTATTGCTATTATTTATTTATTTATTTTATTTTTATTTTATTAAATTTCTATACCGCCCTTCTCCCGAAGGACTCAGGGCGGTGAACAGCCAGAAGATAAAACACAGAAATACAAAATTTAAAATAAATTAAAACGAATTAAATAATTTAGGCTGAATTTTAAAATACCCCATAATTAAACAGATTAAAATTTATGTTTAAAATTTAAATTTAAAAGAGGAGATGATTTATTAATCTGAAGAACGAGCATTTTGGAGGCAATGGAGAAAATCACATCCGTGTTTCAAGCAAATGCTGCTATATACAGGAGGTTCTCAACTTACGACCTCAATCGAGCCCCAAATGTATGTTGCTAAGTGAGAAATCTGTTTTGCCCCATTTTCTCGCCGCAATTGTTAAGTTAGTAAGTGAATCTGGCTTCCTCATTGCTCTTCAGAAGGTCGCAAAAGGTGATCCTATGACTCCAGGACACTGCAACCGTCATAAGTATGAGTCAGTTGCCAAGCGTCTGTATTTTGATCACGGGCATGCTGCAGCAGTCATAAGTGTGAAAAAAGGTCATAAGTCGCCTTCCCCCCCCCGGCACCGTTGCAACTTTGAATGGTCACTAAATGAACTGTTGTAAGTCAAGGACTGCCTGTATACACAAAAGGTCCTGTGGTGTAACTAATAAACATCACATCTGGAGGGAGACATTTTTAAATACCCTACTCTTCTGTTATGGCTGTGAAAGTTGGACCATAAGAAAGGCTGAGTGCCAAAAAATCGAGGCCTTTGAACTCTGGTGCTGGAGAAGACTCTTGCAAGTTCCTTGGGCTGCAAGGCGATCCAACCGGTCAGTCCTAGAGGAGATCAACCCTGACTGCTCTTTAGAAGGCCAGATCCTGAAGATGAAACTCAAATGCTTTGGCCACTTAATGAGAAGAAAGGACTCCCTGGAGAAGAGCCTAATGCTGGGAACGATGGAGGGCAAAAGAAGAAGGGGACGACAGAGAACGAGGTGGCTGGATGGAGTCACTGAAGCAGTCGGTGTGAGCTTAAATGGACTCTAGAGGGTAGAAGACAAGAAGGCCTGGAGGAACGTTGTCCATGGGGTCACGATTGGTTGGACACAACTTCGCAACTAACAACAACAACTCTCCTGTTGCTCCTGCCAAACAGCTGCCTCGACTCCATATCGGTCTTCCAAAAATCCTGCTTGTTGCCTCCAGATTATCAAACAATGTACTTCCTTGGTGCCTGCAACCAGGAGGAGCTCCACCCTAGATACACCCCTGTTTGTAATGTCTGCAAGCTCCAATGTAAACACATGGTGGTTATTTGTGGTCTATGATTCTCGACATAAAGAACATCCTGTTGGACCAGACTTAAGGCCCATGTCAATGTTGTGTTTCCCACAATGGCCAACCAGTTGACTCTGGGATGCTCGCCAGTAGCAGGTGGTGACACGTCTTTTTTCCGTCAGCAAAGGTATCTGTAAGCATGTTGTTCCAACTCTGGAGGTCACCTTGAGTCTTCAGGACTAATTATCCTTAATAGAAATTGTCCCCCATAAAATTATCCCTTTCCTTTGTTGTTGTGTTTTGTATATTTTTTAATTTGTTTTCTCCTGACATACTTAATGCTTAATAACAGTGTACTGTCTGGGTCAGTACATTTACATAGTAATACTTATTAAGTTCCTAATTTCTACCTCTTTTATTATCCAGCCATTGATAAAACAAGTCCCAAGTTTGAAAATATTCTGTGTCTTCTTTTTCTTTTATCTTCCGTGTCAATCTGTCCATTTCTGCACAGTCCAATATTTTTTTAATGGTATCTTCCTCCGTACGTGTTTCCTTGCTTTTTCCAATGTTGTGCAAATTCATTCCCTTTGTTTTTATGTTTGAGCTAAACTGGATAATAATATTATAGCCCTGTCTTGTAAGGAAGGAGAATTTGAATCCTCTGGATTATTTTGGTTGTCCGTTCCTGCTCCTGACCAGTATGGTTTGAGATTTACAAGTGGTTCTCGAGTTACGACCAACAATTGAGCTCAAAATTTATGTCACTAAGTGAAACATTTGTTAAGTGAGCTTGCCCCATTTTACAACTTTCCTTGCCGCAGTTTCCTTACGTTTCTTTGCATTTGTTAAATTAATAACCCCGGGTTGTTAAGTGAATCTGGATTCCCTATTGACTTTGGTTCTCGGAAGGTCGCCAAAGGTTTTTACGTGACCCTGGGACTCTGCAACCGTCATAAATATGACCCACTTGCCAGGCATCTGAATTTTGATCACGGGTCCATGGGGATGCTGCCACGGTCCTTTTTTCCAGTGCCGTTATAACTTTGAACCGTTGTAAGTCGAGAACTACCTGTACTCTAAATATTCTTAAAGATCCATCTCATCCTGAGCACCTTTTTTTTTGAACTATTACCATCTGGCAGACGGTACAGGATAATAAAACCAAGGACAAATAGGCTGAAAAACAGCTTCTATCCCAGAGCAATAACTATATTGAATTCTACTGTCTAGTGCAATATTAATGCAATATCAGGGGTTTTCCATTCAATTGTATAGAATGCGAAAGATGTGTGTTTGTGTTTTATTTTTATAGTTATAATGTACACTGAAGATGGCATTTAATTTTGTTGTATGGGGTGCAATGACAATAAAGTAAACTAAACTAAATTGACTTTCTTAAGCGATGGATCGAAACGTGGAATTCTGAGGGTAGAACTGAAGCGGGTGTGATTTTAAATGACTCGAAAATGAAATGTTTTGCTGAAGGTTGGCTTCTGGCTTTGTTCCGATGCTAAACTTTATCTGGATTTCTCTTTCCAGCTGGACAAAATGCAGAAAGAGAGCTGGCAAGGGTGGGGGTGGGGTGGGGAGGGAAGCCAAAGGATTTTCCCTGCGTCACTGAATTAAAAGCCGCTTCTCATGATTTCTGTGCCAGGCTCATGTTCATGAATCTTTTAAGAGCGAGGCAGGAACAGCTGGGCACTCGGTCACTTCAGCTGGCTGAAATACTCAGCTGTGGAAGAAAAAAAAAAACTCTCTGCATGTCTCAGCAAGCCAGGAATTGTTTCCTGAAAATGAGACTCAGCTTGAGGCAGCGTGCCAACATTTTGAGTTCCTGTGGCAGCGTGGAAAGGTATCACACAAACCGTGGGTGCCCACTGCATTTTAGCAGATGTTCTGTGCCTGGGATGAATTTACAGTGTAGATGAAAGCAGAAGAAACCACTTTTTTTCTAAGTAGGTGTAGCTGCACCCTGGTGTGTTAAGCTTGCTCAGTCCTTTGGATGGAATTCTAAAAATCATGGTGTGGACTCTGTCGAAAGCGCAAACATTGCACAGTTCTTTAAAGCAGCCGTGTCTTTTCCTGGGGTTGTGTAACAGCAGTGAAGGGCAAGAAATTGTGATTTACCCTGGTGGCGCAGTGCTTAGAATGCAGTATTTTGGACAAATTCTGCCCACAACCTAGAGTTCAATCCCGACAGGGCTCAAGATTGACTCAGCCTTCTATCCTTCCAAGGTCGGTAAAATGAGGACCCAGATTATCGTGGGCAATATGCTGACATTGTAAACCACCCAGAAAGTGCTGTAAAGATATATAAGCCTAGAGGGACATGGTGGCTCAGTGGCTAAGACACTGAGCTTGTCGATCGAAAGGTCGGAAGTTCAGCAGTTCAAATCCCTAGTGTCGCATAACGGGGTGAGCTCCTGTTACTTGTCCCAGCTTCTGCCAACCTAGCAGTTCGAAAGCACGTAAAAAATGCAAGTAGAAAAATAGGGATCACTTTTGGCGGGAAGGTAACAGCGTTCCGTGCGCCTTTGGTGTTTAGTCATGCCGGCCACATGACCACGGAGACGTCTTCGGACAGCGCTGGCTCTTCGGCTTTGAAACGGAGATGAGCACCACCCCCTAGAGTCGGGAACAACTAGCACATATGCGCAAGGGGAACCTTTATATAAGCCTAAATGCTGTTGCTGTTGAAGATGAAGACACAGCTGCTTTAAAGAGTCCCTGACTAGGCCTCTCTTTATGCCCCAATATATTTTGAAGCATTGTTTTTGGAATCTCATCCAAAATTCTATATGGCTTTACTTGTGGAGCGAGGCTGGAGATTAAAACAGTAGAAATAAGCACAATTATTCAGTGTCTTAAATCTGTGATTCAGATTAAGGCTGAAGGGCAACAGGAAAGGCTTCACATTTGGTGCTTGCCACTTAACGCTATTCATAATTCTTTTTTTTTTTTTAATCAACCATCTAAGTACTGTTTTTGTGTGGAAGGCTGAGGTGTCTCCGTTTGCCTGCCCAGCAAGCAAATGGAAGTGAGGGTAGGGTCATTCCCCCCTCCGTCCTGCTTTTGTTTTGGTAAAATTATGTGGCTGAAATATTTTTTCTGTTTCATTTTGGCTTGTACAACCGAATCTGGATTGTTTTTGCTTTTCTGCTTTAGATGCAAGTATCCCCTGTTCTGAAAACGGTGTGAACGTTTTCTGCGTAGTTACCAAAGCTGGTGTGTACTGCAGGAATGCAAAACAAAGCCTACATTGAGAGAAGGAACAACCCATTCAACGATTTCTTTAGGAAGTAGGTTTTGGAAAATCTAAAAACTAATCTCACACGATACGGTAAACAGTCCTTGAAGGAACTAAAGGACTGAGGTGACACAGTATATTCCCTACTTAAATATATACAGTGGTGGCCACAATTGTGGAAACCTTTTGGGGAAAAAGGTATTTTCTAAAACTAGCTAATAATGCCACTTTTTGGGGGAGAATTACCATAAAATTATATATTAGTGGAAAGATAATTTAATCAAGAATGTAATGCACTAACTTTGATGAGGGATTTGCTATTAGAATAGCAGTTACAGTATAAAGAAGAAAAGGGAAACATGTAGAAAAAAACGAGATACACAAGAATGATCACCATAGAAAAAACGAGATATACAAAAATTATCACCATGTTAATACTTAGTTGGGTAGACTTTAGCATGAATTACGGCCTTACAACGTCTTCCCACGAAGTGAACCAAGTCTTTTAGTTCTGCAGCTGTTCTAATGTGAAACCAAGATTGAAGGATTGCTTCTATTAACTGGGTTTTATTGCTGGGTCGCTTCTGACTAACAAGTTTCTTTACTTGGCTCCATAGATTTTCAATTGGGTTAAGATCTGGCTATTCCCAGGCCATTCCAGCAGTGGAATAGGATTATCTTGAAACTCCCCCCAAAAAAGTGGTGTTATTAGCCATCAAACCTCAAAAATATACTTTTCCTAAAAGGTTTCCACTATTTTGGCCACTACTGTACTAAGGAATATGTTGTCGTTTTTTTAAACCCTTCTATCTCTTGCTGATTTCGCCCATTCTACAGGGAAAAAATATCTAAAGAAATAGATCTGAGTTATTTTGACCATATAGTGTAAGTAAAACTTGGACGTAGGATCTGTAGGATTTCTTCTTGGAAATGCTGCATAGGGTTTCCTGAGTTGGACATCTTCCCACTCCCACATCCATAGAGGCAGTTCCTTTCTTGGGTCAAATGAAGGCTACAAAAAGCTTTGCAACTGTTTTGTGAACCTTCAGATGGCCTGAAATGGATGACCTGTCTTGAAATGGTTGAATCTGCCAGCTGGCTAGTTAACAAGTCTTGAGTATTTATTTAGGGTAGGCCATAAAGCACATGGACAACAGTAATAAAATGATAAACAAGGAGCACTTTGTTGCTTGTATGTATACCGAGAGCTTATGCACCGGAGACAAATTCTTTGTGTGTCCAATCACACTTGGCCAATAAAAAGAATAAAGATAGATTTTTTTTTTTTGGTTAAACAAATTTTATTGGTTTTTTTCTTTTCTCCTCTCCCACCTTCACCCAAATCTTCCTTCTTCTTTTTTTTTTTTTTGAACAGAGTGTTGGTCGTTTCTTATTTTATACAATTAGTCAAATTCAAATACATTTTACTCAATTACAATTTTTTGTCAATATCGTCTTTCCCCCCTTTCCTTTTTTGTGAAAATACCTCAATATTTCTATACTTGCATACCTAAACATCATCTTCATTTACCCCTAAATTCTAACTTTACTATTTATACATAGTTATCCTTTTTTTATTCTTAAACAATTCATTCTTTTTCTTAATATATTTGTTTATTCAGAGCTGCCTTTCTTCCACTTTCTTCCACTTCACACCCACCCAGTCACATTAACCACCCCCCCGCCCCCCGCCAAGCACAGAACCGGTAGTAACAAATTTTAGATTTCACCACTGGTCATAAGTCACTTTTTTCAGTTACGTTGTAAGTTTGAATGGTCACTAAACGAACTTGTAAGTCAAGGAGCACCTGTATGTAAACCAGTGTCTGACAAGGGGCACCACAGCCACACTGAGGGAAGGATGTTCTGCCCCATTTAAACAAAAGGTTTTCGCAGATGCTACGCAAAGTGCAGATAATTCATAATAATTCATAATTTTTCAGCACTGAAACTTGCTGATTTTTGTATTGTGTCAGATCTATTTTTTTTTTTTGTTGAGTAAATTCACTTCTTTCTAAGACCTCAGCATGATGGTGTTTGCAGAGGTATGAGACTTGAGGGAAAGCTGTAAAGACCCGTGCCCCCTCCCTCCCCCAGATGTTTGAGGACTGCAATTTCCTGAATTCCTCCCCGCCCCGCCAGTGCGGAGTGCTGGGATATGGAGTCTCGATGAATTTGGAGGGTTGGAGGTCGAAGGAGGTCACGCCAGGGTGGCTTCTTCCTTCCTTGAATTTATTTGGCAACCAAACACTGGAAAAAGGAAGTGTAAGGAGCGAGCAGAAGACGGGATGGACCCCGCTTAAAGCTAACCACGCTTAAAGCTAACCACGGCCCATCGAACACAGGACGATTCACAGTTCTGACTTTTTTTCTCTCTCTCTCATTTATTTATTTATATTTTTGCATTTAAAATTTTTTGCAGCACCCCCCCAAATCGCTGCTGTGAAGCCGCTGAAATGCGATAGATTTTTACCTCTGTGTTTTATTGTCTCCTCCGAGACCTCCTCCTTCGGAAGACGTGCTAATCGAGTTATGATTCACAAGCTATTTATGGCCCCAACCTTTAGCAATAATTCAGCAGCAAGTTGGTTTCCTTCAAGAGATCCTGGAAAAGCATTTCTCTGCCCGCCCCCCCCCCCCCCGATCCCTCCCTTCCCAAGCCTGGCCACAGAGTCTGTGAATGTAGCAGGGGGGGGGGGGAAACAACCACCCCTATTTAATCACGTAGAGCTGCGAGTGTCAAGCCAAGAGTTGGGCGAGTCGCAACGGCTGTTTACAACAGGAGTCTCCAACCGGTGGCAACTTTTAAGACTTGGGGACTTCAACCCCCAGAATTCAACTCTGGAATTGAAGTCCACAAGTCTTCAAGTTGCCAAGGTTGGAGACCCCTGATTTGCAGCCCCCTCTGAGAAGGGAGTGATGAAGTTCTATGATTCAAAGGCTTGGTCGTGAAGATTAAACACCAGATGGGTGTGCAGGCACCAAGAGGCACTCATCTGTAACGCTTCCCCATTCCTGTCCTGTGTGTGTACCGGATGACGTGCTTAACCACAAGACCAAACCTCTAGTTGGAAAGGCAAGTCACCTCGATAAGTCACCCACAACCTTTGAAGGCTTTGAGAAGGGAGGGTTCCGCCTGACCCAGATAGTTCACATGTGGGTCACCGTCTAGGGTAAAAGGTGTTCATTAGACTTGGAACCATCATTCACACACCGTCTGGTAACATGGAAGAGCTCTGATTCAAACAGCTGGAAGCCGACAAAGGTCAAAAACGGATAGGACGCTTGTCTTGGATGGACAAAGAAGCTGCATTAAGACAGAATCAAGTCTGTTCGGGAACGACTAGCACATACGTGCGAGGGGAACCTTTACCTTTACCCTGCTTTTATTATTTTTACAAATAATTCAAAGTGGCAAACATATCTGACACACTATACTCGTGATGGCGAACCTATGGCACGCGTGCCACAGGTGGCACACGGAGCCATATCGGTGGGCACGCGAGCATTGCCCTAGCTCAGCTCCAGCGTTCACTACCTGATTTTCAGGCTTCCGGGCCTACCAGAAGTCGGCAAATGGGCCACTTCCGGCTCTGGAGGGCCTCCGGGGGGTGGTGGGGAAGGCTGTTTTCATCCTCCCCAGGCTGTTAGAAAGGCTCTGGAGCCTGGGGAGAGCGAAAAAAGGGACTTCCGGTCCCACCGGAAGTCGGCAAACGGG
The DNA here is from genome assembly GCF_059756535.1 of Pantherophis guttatus. Lineage (NCBI taxonomy): Eukaryota > Metazoa > Chordata > Lepidosauria > Squamata > Colubridae > Pantherophis > Pantherophis guttatus. Next base: position 18,864,428 of record NC_142073.1, read on the forward strand.
GGGGGGGGCATTGAATTATGGGTGTGGGCATGCACGCGCGTGACCCCCTTGCTTTTGGAACGTGATGGCAAAAAGGTTAGCCATCACTGCACTAAATCCTTCTCCTGTTTTCAGCACCGCAACAACTTTGTGAGGCGGGTTGGGCAGAGAGAGAGAGAGAGAGAGGGACTGGTCCCAGGTCTCCTGGCTTGCTTTCATGGATCAGGCAGGACTAGAACTCGCCGTCTCTTGGTGATTGGCTCAATGTCACCGAGCCAGTTTTCTTGCCTAAGATGGGACTAGAACTCCCAGTCTCCTGGTGATTGGCTCAAAATCATCCAGCCAGCTTTCATGCAGAAGGCGGAACTAGAACTCACCATCTCCTGGTGATTGGTCCAAAGACACCCAGGTAGCTGTTTATAACTGTTTAGAGTTATAATTATAGTTTCTTTAACTTATGCTTAATGTATGAATCTAGTTATCCAATATACTTTTTCTCTTTGCCTTTTCATCTCTTAAATGCACTTTTAATGCCTAATTTTTGGTTCATTTCTTACATTCTCGTTCATGACTTCTTTAAAACCGGTTGTGGACTTCAAGGAAGACGATAAATAGCGGTGGCTTTAAAAACCAGAATTTGCGATTGACACTGGTATTTGTGTCTTTCTCTGGGTCTTTTTGCTGAAATGTTCTCTGGGTTACTACCAGATTATATCTGCACGGGAAAAAAATGATAAAACGCCATTTGCACACATTTAAAGCACAGATATGCCTTTTAAATTCTTTGGAGGTGATGAGAAGCTAAGGTTTGGTGTGTATTCAAAAGTAAAAGTAAAATTGTAACTCTAAAATACAGTAGCAACTGTGTGTGGTGAGCAAAAAATAATGTTTATTTTCCTCTAGTGTAGCTTTTTCAACTCTTTTGAGGTGATGAGAAGCTAAGGGATATATAAACAGGTTTCTGTGTATACATAGGGGGAAAAAAGGAAAAGTAAGATTGTAACTCTAAAATATAGCAACATATGGGGTGAATGAAAATGTAGCTGATGTAGCTTTTCAGAATAACAAAACAGAATAACAGAATCGGAAAGGACTTTGGAAGTCTTCTACCGGTAGTCCAACCACCTACTCAGATAGGAAGCCCTGGTCTATACCATTTCAGAGAAATGATTGCCCAATCTCTTCTTAAAAACTTCCAGTTTTGGAGCATTTATAACTTCTGGAGGCAAGTTGTTCCACTTATTAATTGTTCTAACTGTCAGGAAATTTCTCCTTAGTTCTAAGTTGCTTCTCTCCTGGATTAGTTTCCACCCATTGATTCTTGTCCTGCCCTCAGGTGCTTTGGAGAATAGCTTGACTCCCTCTTCTTTGTGGCAGCTCCTGAGATATTGGGACACTGCTATACTGTCTCCCCTGGTCCTTCTTTTCAGCAAACTTGGACATACCCAATTCCAGCAACCATTCATATGTTTTAGCCTGCAGCCCCCAATAATCTTTGTTACTCTTCTCCCAAGCCGTTGTCCATCAGTATGTAAACATCGTCCATTGCAACCTTTTGTAGCTGCTGGAAACCACCTTTTTCAAAATGACGCTCCATTTGCCCTTGCTCATTATCTCCTAGCCCTCACTCCAATCCTTTTTTGCTGTTTTAACAGATTAACAGAGTTGGAAGGGACCTTGTAGGTCATCTAGTCGAACCCCCTCCCCGGCCAAGCAGGACACCCTACACCATTTCTGACAGAGGGCAGTCCAATCTCTTCTTGAAAGCCTCCAGTGATGAAGCTCCCACAACTTCTGAAGGCAACTTCTGTTCCATGGGTTGATTGCTCTCACTGTCAGAAAGTTTCTCCTTATTTCTAGGTTGAATCTCTCCTTGATCAGTTTCCATCCATTATTCCTTGTCTGGCCTTCGGGTGCTTTGGAAAATAGCTTGATCCCCTCCTCTCTGTGACAGCCCCTCAAATATTGGAACGCTGCCATAGAGAGCGGAATTCAGCACATTCTCACATACAAGTGGTGATCTATTGTTTTAAGCACAGATGCGGGGTTTTTTCCAGAGGAAATTTAAATCTAAGGGATCCTGCAGTGTCCCCATCAGCCAATGTCCTGTGGAACACACAGGGACTGGGACCCACGGCCATGGATGGCGAGAGCTTCTGGGCAACTTCCTGTCCGTTTTATCAGCGGTTCTGCGAAACGGGAAGATGGCCGTTTCCAGAGAGCCATTTCAACCGCTTCCTCCTTTTCCAAAATGGTTTTTACCTTGTCTTTCAGGGGAAGGAAATATCTGCTTGACACGGAAATCTCTAGAAGGGGGCAGGAAGAGGAGAAGGTGGTAAGGCAGAAGAGGATTTTAGGGTCCTTCCCCCCTCCCCCCCATCTTCTTTTGCTTTTGTTTTCATTGAGCAACCGTTGACTTGAGACTGGAACACAAAGTCTTGCCAGTGTTAAAAACAACTTAAGTCTTCAGCAAGACCAGGAAAAGACATGGGGGATGGGGGGGCGGTTTGTGGAGCTTCAGAGAACTCTTGCAGGCATTGTTCGGCAGAAATGTGGCAATCCCCATTTGCTTCGTAAAGAAAACAAGTTCCTTTTTCTCAGCTGTCTCCAAACGGGTTATTCTTCATCATACCCGTGTTCCTTTCGGAAGGGATTTCAGAGGCTGTGAAGTTGTGCAGGCAGGGAGAAGTCGTCAAGATGGCTTCTGTTTTGCTTCTCACATTCCTACTATTGTTGGGTTAGGATGCCAGCGGTGGAATTTGTTCATGTCCCTGAACCGCGTGTTGTGCAAAGCCAATCGCTGTTGGTCACAGAACACGATTTGTGACTTAGTGCCATGGGTGAACCTAGTCACTGATGGCTAAAATGGTCCTAGGTCTACTTCATTTGCCATTTGACCTCTCATTTGTGTTCAGACTTCAACCCGGCTGCCTGAAAAGCTCCCAAGTGCTATAACAGAATAGCAGACACTCGGAAGGGGCCTTAGACGTCTTCTAATCCAACCCCTGGTTTAAGCATTTGGCGAAGTTAGAGGTAGTCCTCAACTTACCATCACAGTTTTCGGGATCAGAATTTCTGTTACTCTAGGCAAGGCGGGTTATTAAGTGAGTTGAGTTTGATTTTACAACTTTTTTTTGCAACGCTTCTTAAAGGAACCACTGCGGTTGTTAAGGCAATCACACAGTCATTCGGTGAACCTGTCCTCCCCCACTGCCTTTGCTTGTCGGAAACAGAGGTGGGTTTCAGCAGGTTCTGACCAGTTCTGGAGAACCGGTAGCGGAAATTTTGAGTAGTTCGGAGAACCGGTAGTAAAAATTCTGACTGGCCCCGCCCCCATCGATTCTCTGCCTCCCAAGTCCCAGCTGATCGGGAGGAAATTGGGATTTTGCAGTAACCTTCCCCTGGAGTGGGGAGGGAATGGGGATTTTATAGTATCCTTCCCTTGGAGTGGGGAGGGAATGGAGATTTTACAATATCCTTCCCTTGCCACACCCACCAAGCCACGCCCACCAAGCCATGGCATGCCCACCAAGTCACACCCACAGAACCAGTAGTAAAAAATTTTGAAACCCACCACTAGTCGGAAACCGGCAAATGACGATCACATGACCCAACGATGCCGCAAGTGTCATAAAGATGCTGATTGCCGAGCACCCAAATTTGATCATGTGACCATGGGGATGCGGCAACGATCATAAGAGTAAGAACCAATCACAAGTCATCTTTGTTTCTGTGCCATTGTAACTTTGGCCACTAAACAAAATGGTTGTAAATCAAGGGCCAGCTGTATCGTTTTGTTTTTCAAATACATTTTTCAAAACAGCAACATCAGGATACATCAGAACTGTGCAAGGAGGGCACACCCACGTTTTGTGTTGATGGGTACATTATGGCCAATATTGGAAAGCTCGGTGTAAGGAGGAAAGTCAAACCAGGTTTGTTGTCTTGGAGAGTTTTGGGGAGGGGGTTGAAGAGGAGTTGGAAGGGGAGGAATGTTGGTTGTAGAAAGACACTCACACAACTCTTTGAAGACAGCTGTGGAAGATTATTTCAATATAGGATTACTGCAGCAAGATTATTATTTGCCCAGAGATGGAAAGCTTTGACACTACCTACTATAGAGGAATGGTTGATGAAGTTGACAGATTTTGCTGAAATGGATCCATTGACTTCTTTGATTAGAGAAAAGACCTGATCTATATTTATCAGTGACTGGAAGCTACATAATATTCCCCCCCCCCCATAAAACAGAAAATGTAAATTTGTAATTGTGGTTTTGATGATTAGATAGGAGAGATCATAGAAAGAAGCCCAATATGGATGTAACTTTAGAGAAAGAGAGGGGGGGGAGCTAAATTAAATTCATCGTAATATCTGCAGTGAGGAATATTAGAAAGTGTTTCTTTATATCTTTTTACAAATTTCTGTCCTGTTTTTGCACCTTTTTTTTTCTTTTGCGGTTTTTGCTTTTTCTTTGATTTCCTTTATTGATTTACATTAGTTTGTCTTCGCTTTTATCTTCCTGTTGAAAAGCTTTCATAAAAATTACGTCTATAAAAAAAATGCAAGAACACATTCATACAGCAATTCCCCCCCCCCCATTACACTCGAAGGTTTACTAATATTTTGAGCAGGATATCGTCATTAAGAAAGCAAAACAAAATAGTGATAGGTTATTGTGGGTGTCAGGTTTCGGAGTTTTGACTCAAAACAGTAAGAATGAAAGAAGACTGTGGGGAAGGGGCTAAAATTGTGGGAACAGAACTGAAACAGCAGCTAAAATGCAAGTTTTAAGAGAGTTTATGGCTTTGCACCTTCTCCGCTGATGATCTCCATCCTGTTTCATTAAAAATGTAATTCTGACTGAGGCTTTTCATTTTTCATTCGGGCTTCTCATTTCTCAGGGGGGAAAAAAACAACCCTCTCCTGAAATAAACGGTGTCAGAGTCTTCACTTGATTTTTTTTAGCATGCTTGAAAATGTATTTGAAAGTTCTTTAGGTGAAGTTTTTAAGCTGAGTTTATTGCTGGAGGACTGAATTAGATCATTAATTTCTGCCCTTTTCTTGATAGATCCTTTCCTTTCCTTTTACTTATAGATCTTTCTATAGGTAGTCCTCAATTTACGACCACAACTGAGCCGTAAAGTTACTGTTGCTAAGTGAGACAGTTAAGTGAATTTTGTCCCATTTTGTAACCTTCCTTGCCGGGGCTGTTAAGGGAATCATTGCAGTTAAGTTAGTAACCCGGTTGTTAAGTGAATCTGGCTGATTCCCCACAGATTTTGCTCGTCAGAAGGTCGCAAAAGGGATCACGTGACCTTGGGACACTGTGACCATCATAAATTTGAAGCAGTTGCCAAGCATCTGAATTTTGATCACATGATCATGGGGATGCTTGCAAAGGTTGTACCCTATTTCCCCGAAAATAAGACATCCCCCTTAAGATATTTTTTTTTTAAATTTGATTTATATGCCGCCCTTCTCCGGAGACTCAGGGCGGCTTACAATGCGTTAAGCAATAGCCTTCATACTTTTGTATATTTATACAAAGTCAGCTTATTGCCCCCACAAACTGGGTCCTCATTTCACCTACCTTAGAAAGGATGGAAGGCTGAGTCAACCTTGAGCCTTGGAGAGATTCGAACCAGCAGTAAATTGCAGGCAGCTGTGTTAATAACAGGGTGCGTAGACCACTGTACTATCAAGGCACTGTACTATCAAGATATGGCTGGAAGAAATGATATAACAACGTATTGATTTAAAACCAGAGCTGTTCCTATTGGGTATCCTCCCAGAAAAAATTAGCAAAGAAAATATTGATTTGATTATACATGTAATAACGGCTGCAAGGATTGTTTATGCACAACGCTGGAAATCAGAGAAAATACCTTTGGAAGGAGAAGTAATTAAAAAAATTTTTAGACTGTGCAGAAATGAATAGATTGACTTTGATGATTAAAGAAAGAGAAGATTCAGAATACTTTTAAGATATGGAATCAATTTTACTATTGGTTAGAAAAGAGATACAAATAAGTAAATTAATAGTTATGTATAAAAATGTCATAATCAGAATATTTGGTTAGTGATGAATTGTTGTAATTGATTCGATGAGAACAAAGACAGAAGAAATAACAAAAAGAAGAATGATTGGAGACAACACCGAAATGTCACACGGAAGGAATGACTGATGTATTAAATGTTCGTTTGTTTAAAAAAAGAAAAATATATATATATAAAAAAGAAAAGAAAATAAGACATCCCCTGATAATAAGCCCAATCAGGCTTTTGAGCGCATGCGCTAAAATAAGCCCCCCCCCCGAAAATAAGCCCTCCCTGAAAATATTTAAACACATGTGCAGCCAGTCCCTGCCATTTCCTCTGGTTTCCTCCACGCACCCCAAAATAATAAGACCTCCCTGAAAATAAGGACAAGCACTTATTTTGGGGTTCAAAAAATATAAGACAGGATCTTATTTTCGGTATCTGTGAAAAATGGTCGTACGTCACGTTCCTCAGTGCTGCTGTAACTTTGAATGGTCACGAAATGAACTGTTATAAATCGAGGACTATCCATCCTTTTCCTACTGTGAGGTTCTCCGAGGAAAAGCAGTATATAAATTTAATAAGCAATTTTTAAAACAAAACAAAACAAAACAAAAACCAAGCTTTTATTCTAAGCTACAACAGTTCCCCTTTACTATGGGGAGATGCTTCTCTATATAACCTGTGCCTGTATTTCATCGATTTATTTGTATGAAAGCCCTTAAGCTCCTTTTCATAATTAAAAAAGAAAAATAAGAATGTGTCAGGCAGACATGAATGGAATAACGGAGTTGGAAGGGACCTTAGAGGTCATCTAGTCCAACCCCCTGCTCAGGAAGGAAACCCTACACCCGTGATGGCGAACCTATGGCTCGTGTGCCACAGGTGGCACGCGGAGCCATATTGGTGGTCACATGAGCGTTGCCTAGTTCAGCTCCGGCGCGCATGTACGTGCCGGCCAGCTGATTTTCGGGCCTTCTGGGCCCCCCACCAGAAGTTGGGAAACAGGCTGGGGAGGGCGATAAACGGGCCTACCGGGCCCACCGAGCCATCGCATGCCAAAAGCGTGGGGAGCGTGGTGGTGGTGGGGTCGCATGCGTGGGGGGTGGGGCGCGTTGAATTATGGGCATGGGCACACATGCGTGCAACCCCCTCCGCTTTTGGCACGTGACGGCAAAAAGGTTTGCCATCACTGCCATACACCACTTCAGACAAATGGTTATCCAATCTCTTCTTAAAAACTTCCAGTGTTGGGGCATTCACAACTTCTGGAGGCGAGTTGTTCCACTGATTAATTGTTCTCACTGTCAGGAAATTTCTCCTTAGTTCTAAGTTGCTTCTCTCCTTGATTAGTTTCCACCCATTGCTTCTTGTCCTACCCTCAGGTGCTTTGGAGAATAGCTTGACTCCCTCTTCTTGGTGGCAGCCCCTGAGATATTGAAACACTGTTATCCTGTCTCCCCTAGTCCTTCTTTTCATTAAAGTAGACAATTCCAGCAAAGACATATTCCGATTCCAGCAAATTCCAAGCTCTGTTGTGTTTTCCGCACCTTTCCTTCAGAGGATCAGTTGTGATCTGGCATTCGCATGGAGACGGGCACATTGGTTCTAAAGATCATGTTTGTGCCTGATGCTTAACTGGGGAAACACACACACACACACACACACACACACAGAGAGACACGCATCTTCCTGCTCCCGGCCCCAGAACTGTAAAGCAGTTTCAAGACGTGGTGTAACCTTGTACCACATTTTCCTGTCTTTGCCAGTTGGTTGTCATAGAAATGTGCCAGGCTCTCACAGATGGCTGCGATACACAAGCTAGCAGGGCGTGACACGTCCTTGCTCCAAAGGCAATATTTACACTGGAAAGTGAACCAAAATGCCTGAAAAGCAAGAATGGGTTACTACTACTATAACTTAACAGTTTGCCCTTGAAACAGGAATGTGAAATTTGGAAGTCATCTCCTTCGACTTTTTTTTTCTTGTTGGACCTCTTAAGGGGAATTTTAGTACCATTCAGGTCATTTTTTTGACTTAACAACCATTCATTTAATGGCCGTTGAAAGTTACAACAGCACTGGAAAAGAGTGACATGATCAGTTCTCACATTTTAGAATAGAATAGAATGGAATAAAATGGAATGGAATGGAATGGAATGGCATTTTTTATTGGCCAAGTGTGATTGGATACACAAGGAATTTGTCTTGGTCCATATTGCATATGCTCTCAGTATACATAAAAGAAAAGATACGTTCATCAGGAATCATAAGGTACAACACTTAATGATAGTCATAGGGTACAAATAGCAATCAGGAAACAATATCAATATAAATCGTAAGGATACCAGCAACAAAGTTACAGTCATACAGTCATAAGTGGAAGGAGATGGGTGATGGGAACGATGAGAAGATTAATAGTAGTGCAGACTTAGTGAATAGTTTGACAGTGTTGAGGAAATTATTTGTTTAGCAGAGTGATGGCGTTTGGGAAAAAGCTGTCCTTGTGTCTAGTTGTTCTGGTGTGCAGTGCTCTATAGTGTCGTTTTGAGGGTAGGAGTTGAAGCAATTGATGTCCAGGATGCGAAGGGTTTGTAAATATTTTCACAGCCTCTTTTTGACTCGTGCAGTATACAGGTCCTCAATGGAAGGCAGGTTGGTAGCCATTGTTTTTTCTGCAGTACTAATTATCCTCTGAAGTCTGGGTCTGTCTTGTTGGGTTGCAGAGCCAAACCAGACAGTTATGGAGGTGCAGATGACAGACTCAATGATTCCTTTGTAGAACTGGATCAGCAGCTCCTGGGGCAGTTTGAGCTTCCTGAGCTGGCACAGAAAGAACATTCTTTGTTATGCTTTTCGGATGACGTTTTTGATGTTAGCTGTTATGACGGTTGCATCATCCCAACAGTTGTGTGATCAAACTTTGGGGTGCTTTGCAACCAGCATATATTGACAATAGTTGCAGTGTTCTGGGCCCCTTGTATCGCCATTTGCAACCTCCTTAGGGAGCTTCTAACAGGCAAAGTCAGTGGGGGAAGCCACATTCGCTTAATGACCACGTGATTCATTTAATAACTGTAGTTATTTGCTTAACAAGCATGACAAAAAGGTCACGAAAGGGAGCACAATTCACTTAGCCTTGTTTAGCCATGGAAATGTTGGGTGGGTTGTAGCCATATGTCAAGGACTGTCTGTACAACTCCTTGGTTACTACTTCCCTGTGTCTGTCTTAAATACTGGGGAGACTTACATGCAGGCCATTGGGTTTCAGGTCGTTCATTAATTCATTTATTGATTAAAACTTTCATGCTGTCCATTTCACTAACCAAAAAGCAACTCTGGATTCAGCTGTTCACCCAGCTGCATAGCCCTTAAGACTATCTTAGGCGCCAATCCTGGAGGCCAACATTTTCTGTGCCGAAGAGCACCCTTGGCCATACTCCAAAGTGTAGCGGTTAGAGCAGGGGTCTGCCACCTTAAACACTCAAAGAGCCATTTGGACCAGTTTCCCACAGAAAAGAAAACACCAGGAGCCACAAAACCCTTCCCGTGCCTGACTATTTCTTGAGCGGCCCCAAAACTAGCATAAGTAGTTGAATTAAACCTTCTGTTTTCTTCTGAAACTTTTCTTTTCTTGGATTTATCCATGGTTGGCCTACCAGGGGTTGAAAAGCTCAATAAATTGCGTGCCGGTGGATGTTGTACATTGGCGGTTGTGACGCATATTTTGAGTGACGGTGCCGCAGCAGAGGGGTGAAAGAGCCACATGCGGCTCCAGAGCCGCAGGTTGCTGATCCCTGGGTTAGAGCATATCATAACCCTGGAGTTTGTTTAAATTCCTGTTGAACTGAATTCAACGGGCATTTAACGGGAAAGCTCTCTGCCGGTGTGTTTAATCATTTTCCCATCCCGTTCCCAAATTGCAGAACTCAGCTGGTGTGCAGCCAAGGTTGGACACAATGAAATTGGGACCGAAGGTTTTCCATTTCAACAGAGTTGCGTGGAGGTGTACTTTATTGAGTGCCTGAGTTGTGTCCGTTTGCCAGTTTGCACACTGGAAAGGGCGGAGGTAGTAAGCAGCTGTGTCAGTAACTATAAATACGCTCTGGATTATTGGAAGGGGAGGATATATTTCATGCCAGATTATAGAGGAGGGACTTAGATAAGTGGGCACGCTCTCAGGTTTAAGGGACAGAGTGCAATGAACGCATGTTCAGCCGAGGCGGTTTTGCTGTCTTGGTAATAAAACCTTCAGCCTTTTTCATGAGCAAATTTGCTGCTTTCTCCAGAGTACTCCCCCCTCACCCCGGTGCAAATTTCATTTTTGGCCTGGGGAGGCGAAGGAAAAGATTTTTCTTTACTATTTTAGAAAATAAGGAACTGAGCACCGTTTTGAGTCTGTGCAAATTAACACCGCTTTCAGTTTGAACCCCTGCTCTCTTCCTCCTATCCATTTGGTCAGTCAGTTCTGCTGAAATGGGCCGTGTCATTGTTATTCTGTTCTTAAAAGGGTTTTATTTTATTCTTGTTCTAATTAGTTTGTGCCTTTCTGTGCTAGTTCTTCGCATCAAGGCTTTGGGACGGTGCCAGAAGAGGCCACGTATATATATTACCTATTTTTCCATCCTGATTGCACATATAATGGGAACGTATCCATTTCGTATCCTCTTGAACTTGTGCATAAAACATTTGGGGTTTGCTTTATCGAGGGTTTTAGTGAAGGTGGGGAAGGGGAGATGTCTGGGCCTATGATAAATCAGGCCAGTAGGAAATGCTGCTCATTAGAGATTTTTATGTCAATAAATGGCTTTAAAACTCACCCAAATCCATTTTTTAAAAATGCAGCTAATCCTGCACATTATCTTCAGCATTAAAACAGCTTTCTTCCTGTTTTTCTAAGGTTTCTCACTAACTAAATATGCTATTTAGTAGGAAGATAACCCTTAAGTGGCAAAACTCTGAAGGAGGGAGGGAGGAAGGAAGGAAGGAAGGAAGGAAGGAAGGAAGGAAGGAAGGAAGGAAATAATATGCTTATATATGTCAGGAGAGGGAGGGAGGGAAGGAAAGGGAGGCAAGAAAAATCTATATTTTTTTATATTTCTTTTTGTTCTACTTTTGCAATGAGACTTGTTCAAGCTGTGTTTGTTATTTTCTCTTTGGCTCCAAAAAACATTTGGGATGATGTGCTTGGCGAAACCAAAGTTTGATTCTCTCTTGGGGAGAAATGAAAAAGGAAAGAGTGGGAGTTTGTAACTTGACCAACTGAAAACTTCCTCTTTTTTCCCCCCCCCCATTTTGGCAGAGAAGTCATTGGCAAAGCACTGATTTTGGAAAGAGCACGCTTTAAGCACACACAAATGGCTGCTCTTATTAACGCAGAAGATTTTGCTGGTCGTTGAGACCAATTGGAGCCACTCAAGTCCCTTCCTCCGATGCTCCCAAGAGCATCCTTGGCATTTTTTCCTTGCTCTTGGCGAAAGATGCTGGGAGTGATAGCCTAGCAACCATATGCATGCTCCTTTTTTTCTTCGGATCTCAGGAAGAGCTGTTTCCAACAATTGCTTCTTGAAGTCCTTTCATTAGGGACCACAGAGGTTGACTGGAATAAACACATGCTGTCTCCAGAAGAAGAAGAGGAAGGATCTAATCTGGAACCTTCTAGTGCGATCCATGATCTAATGTGGTACCTTCCCAGGAGACTCCAAAATACTCTTTCAAAAAGGCCAACTGGAGTGTTTTTTCATTGAAGAAGAAGACATTTTGTTTCCCATCCAAGAAGCTTCATCAGTTCTGGCAGTTTTCCTCAAGGAAAGTTGAGTGGCCTTTTGAAAAAAGCACCTTTGAGGCAACTCTGACCTGGATGACTGAGAATATCTCCACAGACATTCCCTGGAGACATGGAAGTCTTCTGCAAGCAAGAGAATTTGGCCCATATAAGCAACGCTGTCTTGTTTCCTCCTCCAGAATATTGGAGAATGCTTCCTCTCCAGCGGTGGGTTCCACATTATGTTACTACCGGCCTTCTGCGTATGCACCCGGCCTCAAAAATGTCCCTAAATAGGATGGCACAGAGTTGGGGCAGGTGGGCGGGCCCACCCGCTATTTCCGCTACCGGTTCAGGAGAACCGGTGTGAACCAGCTGAATACAACCTCTCTTCCTCTCGGTTGAACATGATGTCAACCTGCAGTTTCAATTGTTGGCCCAGCCTTAAATTTATCATTATCTCGCCTTCCAATTGCATCCTTTTATCTGGATGCCGCTATTGTGCTTGGCTTATTATTTTGAATGCATTGCTTCTTGCAAGAAAGAAGAAAACTCCGCTCATTAGCTCAACATCTGTATGTGTTTATTTAAAAAAAAAAAAATTTAAAAAAATTTGGAGGGACTGTCTTAATTGACAATTTTATTTTTTTATATATTAATTGACAGTTAATTAATTTTTTAAAAAAAATTAATGCACAATTATGCAATATCTTTAGATATTTAATGATAGCTTAACGCATTGTAAGCCGCCCTGAGTCTCCGGAGAAGACTCCGGCATATAAATCAAATTAAAAAAAAAAAAAGATGACAACATTGAGATTCCTCCCGCCCATCTAAACCGTGGCTTGTCTTCTAATAGTCATGTGTGTGTAAACTGATAGCTTGTTTTGACTAGTGTGGATCCATGCAGTTTAGCTGAGCATTGGGATATAATTCTGACTCTGTTGCTTTCACCTCAGATGTTCTCCAACCGAGCAGGCTTTCTTTCTGAAGTTCGGCCCTTACGTGATAGACACTCACTCCAGAATAACTCACAGACAAACTAGTAATGCTAAATTTTAGTTGAATGGATCAGGGCTTTGTGGCTTTGTGAAAAACTGGAGAAGAGCGATGAGGAAAAAGATTGCTAATCAATACTAAGTTCTCGATTGAGGTCATGGTAGGAGGCAAAGTGAAAGTGATGCCACGCGTATCGTGATGTCATGATACAATGTGAATTATGTCAGTTGGGCGAAGATGTCATGACATGTATCTCTTGGTTATGGCCTGTAATGGACGCCTGTCTGGTAGTGGGGCGAGGGTACATCTTGAGGTTTCAAATTTCAAGGATACGGAAAATAAAGGAATAGCTAGGAAAGCGTAAATTCTTCTTGTTTGTTCCAAAGATGCTTTATTTTTTTCCAAAAGGCAACTGGACTTTTTCTTTTCTTTTTTTAATTTTTTAAATTTTATTTCTTTAAAAAAGTACAAACAGACGATTTATCGACAAACAGATCACGGTGAGAACATTACACAATACATAACATTCAATCTAAATGAACAGATAAAAAATAAAAGTCTAATCTAGCATTGTCCTCTTTTTATTCTATTATCTAACCAAACATACCATAGGTCCCAGCATTGGAAATATGCAGAGTCTTTTTGGTCTCTTAAAATTTTAGTTAGCCTATCGGCTTCTGCACATTCCATGATTTTCCCTATAATCATATCTTCAGACGGTAGATCTTTACCCTTCCAGTTTTGGGCGAGGCATATTCTAGCTGCAGTTGTGATGTAAACAATCAGATACCATTTGTTAGTGCCTATTTTATCTGGCCTGATGTATAATAAGTAAAATTCAGGTTTCAGTTGTAGTTTGTAATGAGTAATTTCTAACAACCACCTCTGAATGAGTTTCCAAAATTCAGTTACTCTGGGGCAAGTCCACCATACATGGAAATAGGTACCTAGCTCCCCACACTTCCAGCAATTTGGGGAGAGTCCAGGAAACATTTTGGATAGTCGGGCAGGAGGAAAGTGCCACCTGTATACCATCTTGTACAAGTTTTTCTTATAAATAGTTGCCATCAGTTCTGAAGAAGTTTCTTGAATGAGAAGCGAAACATTTTCAAGGAAAAGAGCAAGAAAGTCCAATTTTGGAAAAGCACCTTTGGGACAACCATAACTTGGATGATTGAGACTCTCCATAGACATTCTTCCTGCTTGCTCTCCTATTGAGACCCGTGTGTGATTAGTTGTGTGTTACAACCTTGTGTGTGTGCGCGCGCTATATGTGTAGATCAGGGGTGGGTTCTACTTAACTTTACTACCAGTTCGCAATGGGATCGCTCGCTCGCACGAACTCACTTCGCTCAAACGCGCGCCTTGCTTCTGCACATGCGCAGATCACTGATGACGACATCCGGGGTGGTGGGCTGAGCTTCCCGCCGGTTTTACTACGGGTTCTTGCGAACCGGTCTGAACCAGGGGCAACCCAGCACTGGTGTAGATGCGGAAATGGAGATCAGCATATAAATCCTGCCCGGGTCATTCCAGTTGCTTGAAACAGAAAGAAAGGCTGCCCTAATGTAAATCAAAAGTTTCCTGAAGATTATTATTATTATTTTTTTCCAAACGCTCTCCAGATGTTTTCGTTCAGGAGTTTTCTTGTGGCCAAAACCTCGTTGAGTATTGAACTTTATCCTTTTCAGTCCTGCCAAATTCTGGACGAAAGTAAACCAATGAGGTCCTCTTGAATATTTTTCTTTAATCCAGACTGACCCAAGTCAAACGTTTGGTCTAACCTCAGGCTGTGAAGCCCAAACAGCCCCTTTTGGACTGCTTCTCCGCCTTTGGAGTCTCAGAGGAAAGGAAATAGGCACTTTATGTGTTTAAGGAGTCAGTTTTGTGCGTCAGCCGGGGCAACTGAGGGCAGTAGCACAAGCGGCAACAGACACTCACTCAGCTTGCAAACTGGAGTCCAGGTGTTCCCGTTTTAGTTTTTGTACATCTTACCCTGGGCCATGAGTTGTATAAATATAATTTAGTGAACGGGGATGCAGTGGCTCAGTGGCTAAGACGCTGAGCTTGTTGATCGAAAGGTCGGCAGTTCAGCGGTTCGAATCCCTAGTGCCGCATAACGGGGTGAGCTCCCACTACTTGTCCCAGCTTCTGCCAACCTAGCAGTTCGAAAGCCCGTAAAAAATGCAAGTAGAAAAATAGGGACCACCTTTGGTGGGAAGGTAACAGTGTTTCGTGCGCCTTTGGTGTTGTGTCATGCCGGCCACATGACCACAGAGAAGTCTTTGGACAGCGCTGGCTCTTTGGCTTTGAAATGGAGATGAGCACTGCCCCCTAGAGTAGGGAACGATTAGCACGTATGTGCGAGAGGAACCTTTAATTTAGTGAATGAACCATGATTGGCTGGGCTCACATGCAGGGGTGGGCTTCAAAAATTTTAGCAAGGGGTTCTCTGCCTAGTTGCTGGGTGGGTGTGGCCATGGTGGGTGTGGCCTAGTCGGCCTCCTGCACCATGGCAGGGGGGTGGGTGTTTGTACTCTCCCCAGGCTCTGGAGGCTTTCTTTGAGCCTCCGGGTGGACGAAAACGGCCTCCCCAGGCTCCGGAGGCCCATTTCTGGCCTTCCTCAAGCCTCCGCGCATGCCCTGCACTTACTTGCATCCAAAACGGACCACGTGGAGACTCCTGGCAGGGGAGGGGCAGGGTGGGCGGCACCATCCAGGAGTGGGATTTGGGGGTTCTTCGAACTGCACAGAATCTTAGCTAGAGGCTCTCCTGAACCCCTGTGAACCCCAGCAGCCCAACCCTGCTTACATGACTTGGGAAGCCCTAGACCAGTGTTTCCCAAACTTAACCACCTTATGAGATATGGACTTCAACTCGCAGAATTCCTGGCTGGGGAATTCTGGGAGTTGGAAGTCCACATCTCTTAAAGCGGGTAATTTTGGAAAACACTAGTCTAGCGTCAAACTTCCTTCCTTTTATAAGTTATCCTTTCCAGACTTTTCTAAAAATACAGATTTAAATTCTGTCACTCACATGCTGGCCGGGTCATCGCTGACGAACGCTAGTCTGTCATATAAAATGGAATTTGAGGCATCCGTGTCAGGCATTCTTTTGCTCCCCAGTAAGCAAAAGTACGCATTTCTGCTGGATGACAAAATATTTGCTCGGTGCATTTAAATGAAATAGAGGCAGTAGGAAAATAGGTCAGTATCAATGCGATTTAAATATTGCAACACCCAGTTTCACTCTACACCCTGGTTAAATTATATAGCCTCTCTGCCTCAGTTCCTATGCGTGTCTTGGTTCCTTCTATGGAGATTATCCAAACGGCAGGCAGTTCTGCATTTATTAGAAGGGGACAAAATGTGGGTTAATTCCATTTTGTGGGTATATAACAAAATGAAAGAGACTCTTTCCAAAAATGAGTCTTGAAAGGACATGTTTTACTCAGAAAGTCCCACAAAATAGCTGCTTCTTTAACCTATTCAGGTAGTCCTCGACTTACAGTGACCACTCTAAGTTAAAATGGCACTGAAAAAAGTGATTTATGACCAGTTTTCACCCTTACGGCCATATTCCCCGTAGATCACGTGATCAAAAGTACAGGCAACTGGCATGTACTTATGACAGTTGCACCGTTCTTGAATCATGTGATCACAATTTGTGATGGCGAACCTATGGCACGCATGCCCGAGATGTCACACAGAGCCATCTTTTCTCCGCACGCGAGCTGTCGCCCAACTCACCTGCAGCTACGCATGTGCGCGCGCCCCAGCTGGTGTTTGGGCCTCCGGTGCACATGCGCGCAATTCAGGGGACCCAGCTGGTCTTCAGAGCTAACCTGCACACGCGTGTGCATTTGCACATGTGCGTGCGAGTACTTGTGCGCTGCGCATGCATGCACAGATGGCGTTCATGCACATGCATTGCACGTGTGAAAACCACATACATGTGCAGATGTTGCGATTGCACACCCAGTGAATGGGGAAGAAAGCCATGCACATACACAGATGGTGCAGTTTGCATGCACAGCGCATGTGGGAGGAGCCATGCATTCGTGTGGATAGCACACATGCGAAGCGCGTACCTTGTTCGGCACTCGGTGTGTAAAAGGTTTGCCACCACTGCCCTGTACCATTTCAGACAAATTGCTGTCCAGTTTCTTCTTAAATCCTCCATTGCTGGAGCACCCACAACTTCTGAAGGTTAGCCTTTCCACTGATTAATTGTTCTCACTGTTAAAAAAGTTCTCCTTAACTAAATGGTTTGTGGTTGCCGGAATCATTCATCATATGATTTAGCTTCCAGAGTCCCGTTCCTCATCTGTTGTTGCTCTTCTCTGCAATTTTTCTGCAAGAGTTTCCTGCTTAACACCTTGAAGTCCTCCAAGGCAGGGGTGAAATGCTCCCGGTTCGAACCGGATCGCCCGATCCGGTAGCCATGGCGGCGGGTGGTTCGGAGAACCGGTAGCAAAAATCCCTGCGCCCCCCCCCCATTTCCCAGCTGAGCCGCACAATCATCAGAGGCTTTTTTTTTTTTACTACTTTTAAAAGCATTTTTTCTACAACCTCTTCCGACGAAAAAATGCTTTTAAAAGTAAAAAAAAAAGCCTCTGATGATCGCGTGGCTCAGCTGGGATCCTCAGAGACTTTTCAAAGCATTTTTTTTTCTGCAACCTCTTGGCCGAAGAGGTGGTAAAAAAAATGCTTTGAAAAGTCTCTGACGATCCCAGCTGAGTTGCCTGATCGCCAGAGGCTTTTCAAAGCATTAGAAAAAATGCTTTGAAAAGTTTTTTTTTAAAAAAAAAGTTGGCCACGCCCACCCAGTTACATTACCCCCACCACCACTACCAAGCCACGCCCACAGAACCGGTAGTAACAAATTTTACATTTCACCCCTGCTCCAAGGTATGAGTGTTGTGGGACACAGATCACAAATATTGCAACCAAATAAGTTTCAAAGGTTTTTAAAAGTGCAGATACGGTGAGAATTGAGTGACCTGCTTGTGCATCGCTGGGTGTCTCAAAAAAGGCAGGTTTAGTGCAAGGTGTGTCCTGAAGCCTCCCTGGCCTTTTGTGTTGTGCCGTTTGCAACCCGACTCTAAACAGCCACAAAGGAAACCCTGGTTATCTCTCAGTTCTACTTGCTTGCTTCCCCTCCACGCTTTGCAGAGGAGGAGAAAGAGAAGCAACAGAACAAAACAAGGTGCCCGAATAAACCACTTCGATGTTGCACCACTTACGTGATCAACTTCGTTGTCCTTCAGACGGGTTTTTGGTTTCCTGTTATTTGAAGTGTTGCTCAAGCTGTATTTTTTTGAATGATTCACCTTTATCGGCTTCTCACACTCTTTGCATTTTGACAATGATCCACTTTGGGGGCTGCCCCATGGAGTTGAAGTGTAAAGAAAACAAAGAAAGAATACAGTAGCTTTACTTCCGTTGCTTTGCTTTGCACTGTATTTTTTTTTCAGATTAAATGGTGTTCTGTAGAGCCAGGAATATGAGACTAGGGGAAGCCGATAGAACAAACGGGAATCTTTGCAACAATACAGGTTTGATTTTCCAATAGGTTGCAGCTCCCTCTTGATTAAATTATTGCTGACCACTCTTGGAATATTGCATCCAGTTCTGGTCACCACGATACATAAAAAGATGTTGAGACTCTAGAACAGGTGTGTCAAACTCAAGGCCTGGGGGCCGGATCTGGCCCATGGAGTGCTTAGATTTGGCCCGCAGGGCCATTCTGGAAACAGCGAAGGACCGGCCTTTAGTGGCTCTGCCAGCAAAAACGGAGCTTGGGAGGGCTGTGTACGGGCCCGCCCGAACTCCCATTTCGCTGGCACATGGTTGCAGGAGGCCATCAGAGCTGAAAACAGATCTTGGGAGCCCATTTTCACTGGCAGAGCACTCAGCGCCTGACACGAGTGATATCGAGCTGGCCACACCTACCCTGGCCACGCCCACCCCAGCCCCCAAGGTCAAACACAACCTTGATGCGGCCCTCAATGAAATCGAGATAGAGTAGAGTAGAGTAGAGTAGAGTAGAATAGAATAGAATAGAATAGAAGAATAGAATAGAATAGAATAGAATAGAATAGAATAGAATAGAATAGAATAGAATAGAATAGAATAGAATAGAATAGAATAGAATTCTTTATTGGCCAAGTGTGATTGGATACACAAGGAATTTGTCTTGGTGCATATGCTCTCAGTATACATAAAAGAAAAGATACGTTCATCAAGAATCATAAGATACAACACTTAATGATAGTCATAGGCTACAAATAAGCAATCGGGAAACAATATCAATATAAATCGTAAGGATACAAGCAACAAAATTAGTCATACAGTCATAAGTGGAAGGGAGATGGGTGGTGGGAATGATGAGAAGATTAATAGTAATGCAGACTTAGTGAATAGTTTGGCAGTGTTGAGGGAATTATTTGTTTAGCAGAGTGATGGCATTTGGGAAAAAACTGTCTTTGTGTCTAGTTGTTCTGGTGTGCAGTGCCCTATAGTGTCGTTTTGAGGGTAGGAGTTGAAACAGTTTATGTCCAGGATGTGAGGGGTCTGTAAATATTTTCACAGCCCTCTTTTTGACTCCCTTTTTGTTTGACACCCCTGCTCTAGAAAGAGTGCAGAGGAGAACAACAAAGATGATTAATGTGATGGAGGCTAAAACATACGAAGAACGATTGCAAGAATTGGGCATGTCAAGTCCGGTGAAAAGAAAGACTAGGGGTGACATGATAGCAGTGTTCCAATATTTGAGAGGCTATCACAAAGACGAGGGGAACAACCTGTTCTCCAAAGCACCTGAGGGCAAGGCAAGAAATAATGAGTGGAAAGCTTGTTCAAGAGAAATCCAACTGAGAATTAAGGAGAAATTTTCTGCCAGTGAGAACAATTAAATGAGAGGAACAACTTGCCTCCAGAAGTTGTGGGTGCTCCATCACTGGAGGTTTACAAGAAGAGATTGGACAGCCATTTGTCCAGAATAGTGTAGGATCTTCTCCTTGAGCATGGGGTTGGACTAGAAGACCTCCATGGTCCTTTTGAACTCTTTAATTATTCTGATGTTCTGTAGGTCAAAGCAACTGAGATGGCTGATGCTAGAATTTAGCAATTTCCCCAGAATTCTTTTGCAACACAGTCGGGCTCTTACTGTTTTGGCTGTCAGCTTTTCCGTCATTTTCCAGACCCTCCTCTTGTGACTGTTTCCTCGTTCCCTTTTGTGGAAAGGGCGTGTAGCCTTTTAGTCCCTATTACAACTGGATTACGTTCTGGATGCGTCATGGTTGACATCACCGAAGTGCCCACAGGCCTGGGTGGAGCTGGTGAAACCCTTGAATAAACATGTGCTTTTAGAAAAAGCAAGATTGCAGAATTGCAACAATTGCGGTACGGTTGAAATAAATGTTAAGAATTGGGGATCGAGGCGGGGGGATTGGAAGTGTTTGGGGCGTCAGAGATCAATAGGTTCGATTAAACTTGGATCTTTGGCTTGGTATTAAAAAGTCAACATTCCCTTTTTTTAAAAAAATGATTTTTATTAAGTAATTTTCTTCATTTTATCTCACAATTTTCATCTTTACAGCACTGAGGTACCTCATGTACATACAGGTTATTTTCATTTTTCTTATATACATACTTATTCAATACACACACACACACACAGAGTTCTGCCCCAGCTACAGACCCCAAAGAACGCAGCCCACACAAAGTCTGTTCAAACCTTAGTTTACTAAATAAACCAGTCTTTTAAACAATGGCTGTTAATTAACTGCATTAACAGCTGCCAAAAATTCAAAGAATAATAACTGAAAGCTTATGCCCAGAAGCAGAATTTGCAGGAAGCTGATAAGATAAGCAAGACAAAACACGAAGGTATGTGAACGAAGTTGTTCCCTGCAAATTGCTTCAGTTGGCATTCCTCCTTAAATAGGCTAAGGGAGTGGCCAATTAGCCCCAAACCTTACTCTCGAGGAGACCTCCTCCTGAGGAGCCACTCCTTCCTTTTGGCAGCTCTGCGCGCCCGTGCATCAAGAAGAGGCTCCTCCTCTTCATTCTCTTCACTTAAGGGAGCTTCTGGAGGTTCTGAAGGCCCTGGCTGAATCCCCACCTCTGGCGCCACATCTTCTCCAGCCTCCTCATTGTTGGACTCGAGTGCCAGCTGCACAGGCTGCTGACACAGCACCACATCAGCCTCCTCGCTGTCTGAATCAGCTACTAGCTGCACAGGCTGCTTACGGGCCACAACACACATACACTGAGGACCTAAAAAGTCGCAGAAAAGAGCAACAGAGATGATAAAGAGTCTGGAGGCTAAACCATACAATGAATGGTTAAAGGAACTAGTTCCGTGATGGCGAACCTATGGGATACTTGCCGGAAGTGGCATGCAGAGCCATTTTTCCAGGCACGGAGCTGTCGCCCAACTCACCTGCAGCTGTGCATGCACATGCGCCCCAGCTGGTGTTCGGGCCTCCGGGGCCCACGGGCGCAATTCAGGGGACCCAGCTGGTCTTTCGGAGCTCTCCTGTGCATGGGTGTGCGTTTGCACATGTGTGCGAGAGTACTGGTGCGCAGTATGCACGTGCACAGACAGCGTTCATGCGCATGCACTGCACTCGTGAAAACCACGCACATGCACAGATGGTGCGATTGCGTATGCAGCACATGGAGCCGCACGAAACGCGCACATGCACAGATGGTGCGATTGCATGCGCAGCGTATGGCGGGGCGCATGCACGAAAGCAGTGCACATGCTCAGATGGTGCTGTTGTGCATGCAGCACATGGGGGAAGAGCAGCGTGTTAGCGTGGATGGCACATGTGCGTGCAAAGCGCGCAATGCACGTACCTGTTCAGCACTTGGTGAGTAAAAGTTTCGCCACCACTGAACTAGTATATCTAGCCCATCAAAGAGAAAGATTACGGGAGACATGATAACTGTCTTCTGGTACTTGAGGAGTTGTCGCAGAGAAGAGGGGATGGACTTGTTCTCCACCTGAGGACAGGACAAGAAATAACGAGTGGAAGCTCATTAAAGAGAGATCCAAGCTAGAACTGAGGAGAAATTTCCTGACAGTGAGAACATTTTAATCGCTGAAAGAGCTTGCTTCAGAAGCTGTTTAGTAGGGCTTTCGGGCCCCCCCTAAGCGGTGTTCTTTTTTATACAAAGTCAGCTTATTGCCCCCACAATCCTCATTTTACCTACCTTCGAAAGGATGGAAGGCTGAGTCAACCTTGAGCCTGGGGAGATTTGAACTCGCAGTAATTGCAGGCAGCTGGTGTTACTTAACAGTACTTTAGTCTGCTGCGCCACCATGGCTCTTACACACATGTGCTAATACCTCTTTTGGTGCACCCTTTATCTTGAAGAAATGACGGTGGGGAACCAGCCCTGTCACAACAAAATGTACCAGCCTCTGGCAATATCTGTACTTCCAAGAATGCATGAGACTTCTAAGAATCCTTGAAAAAATAAAGGAGAGACCACAGTGTGAATTTCATTTCACACTGTGTCTAGAAAATGGAAGAGAAACTGGGATGGAGGGCAGCATTTTGAAATGTCTAGAGAGGAAGATGGGAAATGATCTCCCAAGTGTTTTGTTACTGGTTGTACCCCCCCCCCATGGCAGATATTTTGTGAATTGAGAATCCCCTACCCCAGCGGTCTGCAACCTTAAACACTCAAAGAGCCATTTGGACCCGTTTCCCACAGAAAAGAAAACACCGGGAGCCACAAAACCCTTCCCGTGCCTGACTATTTCTTGAAAGGCCACAAAACTAGCATATGTAGTTGAATTAATGTTCTGTTTTCTTCTGAAACCTTTCTTTTCTTGGATTTATCCATGGTTGGCCTACCCGGGGTTGAAAACGGGGGTGAAATCCAGCAGGTTCTGACAGGTTCTGGAGAACCGGTAGCGGAAATTTTGAGTAGTTCGGAGAACTGGCAAATACCACCTCTGGTTGGCCCCAGAGTGGGGTGGGAATGGAGATTTTGCAATATCCTTCTCCCAGGAGTGGGGTGGGAATGGGGATTTTGCAGTGTCCTTCCCTTGCCACGCCCACCAAGCCATGCCCATAGAACTGGGAGTAAAAAAATTAGGATTTCAACACTGGTTGAAAAGCTCAATAAATCGCGTGCCGGTGGGTGTTGCACATTGGTGGTTCTGACACATATTTTGAGTGACAGAGCCTCAGCAGAGGGGTGAAAGAGCCACATGAGGCTCCAGAGCTGCAGGTTGCTGACCCCTGCCCTACCCTCCAAGAAAGCCATTTTGTGGCAGCACCAAAACATGCTCTCAAAATTCCAGGTGTCCTAAAGCTTACTAACCTTAAATCCCACTTCCTAATTTTGAGGCGTGAATTTTTAAAATCATTTTAGTTTATTAATTGTTTTGAGATGTTGAAGGCGTTAGAAAAAATTGTTGATTGTTCCATGTAAGTTTTGGTCAAAGATAGGTCCTCTCAAGCCGGATTTGGACATATGATCCATTCTGGAACTGATGGAAGCTGTTATCAGCCTGTGAGGGGATCATACCTAGTCCCAACTGATAGGCTGGCTTTGATTTTGGAGTTGATTAACTTGAGATGTTATGTAGCAAGTTGGTGGTGTGTTTTAACTCTCATGAACAAAGGCAAATATACGTGTCCCAGGACAATGTTGGAAGATCCAGTCAGGTTCAGTCATCAGAACCAGAGGTGTAAAGGTAGAGGTTCCCCTCGCACATCTGTGCTAGTCGTTCCCGACTCTAGGGGGCGGTGCTCATCTCCGTTTCAAAGCCAAACAGCCAGCGCTGTCCGAAGACGTCTCTGTGGTCATGTGGCCGGCATGACTCAACACCAAAGGCGCACGGAAGACTGTTACCTTCCCACCAAAGGTGGTCCCTATTTTTCTACTTGCATTTTTTATGTGCTTTCGAACTGCTAGGTTGGCAGAAGCTGGGACAAGTAACGGGAATTCATTCCGTTATGTGACATTAGGGATTCAAACCGCTGAACTGCCGACCTTTCGATCGACAAGCTCAGTGTCTCAGCCACTGAGCCACCGCGTCCCATTAAACCAGAGCTTTAGTCTTCCTCTATTCCCAATAACTAACCCAGATTGGATCGTGTTTTAACACTCTCTGTGCTGGATCCACTTAAAAAAACCCAAATCTTATGCATTTGTGTTTTGAGCAGGAAATTATTGTATCACCTTTACTAAAAATATTGAGACTTGTGCCAAATTTTGCATTTTTTATTAGCTTATAATATGCCAACTATTTTTCTTCTCATCCCTGCCTGGTCCATCCAGTCAACTGGAGAAAATCTGTGGGAATGCAGATTACTATTTTTGCATAACCAGTTTGCAAAATGACATTGCTGAGAACTGAAAATTGTCCCCATGATGTTTAACAACAATAGCGAGGAAAAGGGGAAGTCAATGACAAGGACACTGTAATTCTTCAACTTCCTTCCTGCTTTTTGTATTCTGTGTAAGAAACGTTCAGTGCAGAAAATGCTTTCCTTAAAAAAATAAAAGCTGAAATGCTTTCTGCAAAACTTTCTAGCTCCCCAAGATTTAAAAAAAAAAAAGCTTTTAAAGTCACGTTTGGTTCTAAAGGAAATCCAAGATACTTGTCACTGCCATGTAGATCTTCCGTGCTGCAGATCACAATGGGACACGCGAAAAGGGTGGCCTGTGGAATAATCTAGAATAGAACAGTGTTTCTCAACCTTGGCAGCTTTCTAAGATGGCAGTGCCATCTCTGTTTCAAAGCCGACGAGCCAGCGCTGTCCGAAGACGTCTTCGTGGTCATGTGGCCGGCATGACTCAACGCCAAAGGCGCACGGAGCGCTATTACCTGCCCACCAAAGGTGGTCCCTATTTTTTCTACTTGCATTTTTTACGTGCTTTCGAACGGCTAGGTTGGCAGAAGCTGGGACAAGTAACGGGAGCTCACCCCGTTACGCAGCACTAGGAATTCGAACTGCTGAACTGCCGACCTTTTGATCGACAAGCTCAGCGCCTTAGCCACTGAGCCACCCTGTCCCATACATAGAACATAGAACTGGGAATTCTGTCCTGCACCAGAATGAAGAATAAACAAGATTCGATCTATTGTCTAATTAACGTACCACAATTTATAAAGCCCATTTCCCAAACTTGTTCGCCTATTTAGCAAACTGGAAAATTTGGACTGCCACCTAGGTTTAAAAAGTCGAGTCTATTTTTTTTTTCTTAAAACACAAACCACATGACCTTCTCACCTTAAATGTATAGAATTTAATATTAACACCTCAGTAAAAAGTACAGCAAGTGATGTAAGCAGGAATGGGATCCAAGTTTGCATGGGTGGTAACAGGTATTATTAGAAGCATTCTATCCTAGATGAAAACAATTGGGAAACAATTCCTAAAATAAAATAAGAAAACACCACTTTATCTTTATGACAATCTGAAAATATTTTCATTGAGTCATTAGAACTCAAGTCCACTGTTGCTCTTGTAGTGGAGTTTTAAAAAGATTGCAGCAGAACTGTTGACATCTTGCTTGGCCCTCCCCATATAATTTTTGGTTTTCCACTTCCCAGCATAAGACCAATAATATTATATTGTAAGATGCCCAGAGTCACTGTATGGGCAGCATAGAAAATCCAATCAATACATTAAAATAAAATAAGTTTTAAACTCAACCTGTTAGTGGAAACACTCTGTTGTGACCAAAATCACATCTGTGTGAACTTAAAAGATGCTTCTCAAAAATTCCTTCATCTTCTTCTGTTCTTTGATTTTCTCGCTTCAGTGATAAATTCTGATGGTCTGCAGTTAACTGGAGTGTAGTTATTGATATTTTCATTATTTATTTATCACTTATTTAATTTAATTACTGCTATATCACAAGTCTGTAATCTTAGCTGGAGTGGCTTTAGTGTCAGCAAGGCATGGATACTTCCTTCCAAAAGTAGGCATGGCCACGGCTGTATTGAACGTGATGTTTTGAAGGGTTGGGAGATTTAGTAGACTAAATGTTTAGACAATCCATCTTGCCTCTTTAAAAAAGATCTCAGTTCCCTAAAAATACAAAAACTGGGGATTCATGTTTGGTCCCATCAAAGTTGGGGCTCTAGGGACCCAAGAAATGATCCTGGTGGCTTGTAGACTTGGTTGGTCTTCCTCAATTAATACCCTGTTTCCCCAAAAATAAGACATCCCCTGATAATAAGCCCAATTGTGCTTTTGAGTGCATGGCAATAAGGCCAAGTGCTTATTTCAGGGTTCAAAAAAATATAAGACAGGGTCTTATTTTCGGGGAAACACGGTACATGCAGTGTGTTCATTCACTGTGATAGTCCAACACTACCTATTCTCCATAGCACTTGAAGGCAGGATAAGAAGCTGTGGACCCAACTAACTAAACTAATCAAGGAGAGAACCAGCCAATAGACATAAGGAGAAATTTCTTGACCATGAGAACAGTTAATCAATGAAATAACTCTCCTCCTGGAGTTATGGGTGCATCATCACTGGAAGTTTTCAAAAATAGACTAGACAACCATTTGGTTGGGATGGTAGAAGGTCTCCTGCCTTGAGCAGGGAGTTGGACTAGAACAGTGGCCTCCAACCTTTTGGGCCCTAGGGACCAGTTCCGCAGGGAGAGGTTTTTTCCGTGGACCGATGGCATGGTTTGCCTGCATCCCGCAGATGTGGCTTCGCTTGTTTATGTGGCCCACTTTCTGGCTTGTAACGGACTGGTGTCAGTCCATGGGCCAGGCGATGCGGACCCCTGGACTATAGAAGACCTTCAAGATCTCTTCCAACCCTGTTATCCTGTACTGTCTGCCAGATGGTAATAGTTCCAAAAAAAAAAAAAAAAGGTGCCCAGGATGAGATGGATCTTTAAGAATGTTTTGAACTTTCTTAAGGCAGCGGGAGCTATAAAGCTCTTCCAAAGAGGGGAGAGGGCAACCATTGATCCTCTGGGCAATGACGTTGACCCTCTGGAGCGCTGTCCTATCTGCCACTGTGCAATTGGCAAGCCATACACAGGTGCAGTAAGTTAAAATACTCTTCCATATTATTATTTGGAGACCATCATGGACAGACCCATTAGGACAGGAGTCTCCAACCTTAGTAACTTTAAGGCTTGTGGACTTCAACTCCCAGGGTTCCTCAGCCATCTTTGCCAAGGTTGGAGACCCCTGCATTAGGAGACAAATAAGGTCATTTCCTCCTCCTTCTAAAACACATTCCTTAGGGCCGTTCCCAAACATCTCAACTCCCAAACCCCCAAGTCATCCCCCCCTCACTCTGACACGGCTACGAATTACACCCTCGGTAGTACTGCAATCATCATAAGAACAGGGCAGAAAGCTTTGCAAAACTAAATAAATGTTGATGTTTGTGATTACGCAGCCCGGGGGGAAAAAGAATCACATTGCAAGGAATATCCACATTCTCTTAATAGAGACCACCCTGCTGAGTTTCAGGAACATTGCCTAACCCTGTTTTGAAGAGCTTGCGCTTTGAATGTTCCTCAAGATGCCAAAAACGTCCTGTAATTTTTGTCATTATTAACGATGATGTGGTTATTCTGGTTTTCTTTCTTTTCTTTCTTTTTTTTTCTTGAAAGAAAGGAATCTCATCCACTCGGAGGCCTTTTGGCTTGGAATATGAGTCCTAGTAAATAAAATGGAACCAGAGCGTGCTCGAAATGCATCAGTAGTTTGTTTGATTTTTTAAAAATTTATTTATAATGGGGATGTCTCCAAGAACAAGGAACTAGCTGTTGCCATCAGCTGGTTGTGTAGCACATCACAGATGCCACCAGAAACACTGGCCCTCTGTGGACTCAGAGAACAACCGGCTAAGGGTGGAGAGAACGTCTTTTGGAGATCTGTCTTGGCAGCCCATTTTTACATCCAGTGATTGATTGACTTGAGTGCCGTCCATCTCGTCTAGAGGCGATGATGATGAAGTGCAGAAAGCTGTTTGCTGGAAACTTTCAGGCCAGATTTGATAGGTTCTATTTTGTTTGTTCTGTTTTGTTTTGCATATGTATCCTTAAAATAGGAGAGGCAGAATGATTTAGTGGTTAAAGTTTTGGTCTAGGAATGAGAAGACCCAGGTTTTAGTCGCTCCTCCAAGCCACAGAAGATGCATGGGGATTTGGAGCCAACCCCCCCCACCTCCTCAACCAAAAAGCCAGTATGAGGTGTGGTATAAGTGCTAGACTAGGGTAGGAGAGTACCAGATTATTATCTTTTGGTGAACACAGAAACTGGACGGGTGACTTTGCTCTCCCTCTCCCTCTTCCCCTCCCTCCCTCCCTCCCTCCCTACAGCTACCTACCTACCTCTATCTATCTGTCTGTCTGTCTGTCTGTCTGTCTATCTGTCTATCTCATCTAGCCAGCAGCCATCTATCTCATCTATCCATCCATCCATCCATCCATCCATCCATCCATCCATCCATCCATCCATCATTTCCCTCCCTCTCTCCTATCTATCTATCTATCTATCTATCTATCTATCTATCTATCTATCTATCTATCTATCTGTCTATCTGTCTATCTATCTATCTATCTATCTATCTATCTATCTATCTATCTATCTATCTATCTATCTATCTATCTATCTATTATCTATCTGTCTATCTGTCTATCTGTCTATCTATCTATCTCATCTAGCCAGCCAGCCATCTATCCCATCCATCCATCCATCCATCCATCATTTCCCTCTCTCTCTCTCTCTCCCTCCCTCCCTCCCTCCCTCCCTCCCTCCCTTTCCCTGCCCTAACCTGTCAAGTAGAAAAACATCTTGTGACAACCTGCGCTCATCCAGCATGGTAGATTACAGTTGATATCCTGCAGGAGGCTGGCTTGAGCTGCTGATAATAACCCTAAAAAGCCAATACAATATTTGTCTTAGGACTAAATTGAGAGAATTAAAGATAATTACGATGCTGGCCAGCATATTTGTCTATATTTTGAACTGAACTGCCTTGGAAAAAAGCTTTATATTCTCAACGTGTTAGGCAATTAGAAGAAAATGTTGAAGGTCGTTTATGTAACATCTTTTTTAAGGGGCACAAAAACTCCTGGTGATTGCATCCATAATCATTTTCCCAATGATAGTTGCAGAATCTGTAGTTTGCAATTTGCTATCCACGGCTGTTCTCCAAAGCATCTGAAGGCAGGACAAAAAGCAATGGATGGAAACTACTCAAGGAGAGATCCAAGCTAGAACTAAGGAGCAGTTGCCTGACAGGGAAAACAATTAATCAGTGGAATGGCTTGGCTCTGGACTGGGGTGGACACAGTTCCAGTGATGGGACTGTGGGTGTCCCATCACTGGAAGATTTTAAGAAGTTTTAAGAGGTCGGACTAGAAGACCTCCAAGGTCCCTTCCAACTCTGTTATCCCATTTATTTATGGGTCTTCTTAGGAATTGTTGAGGAACCTATCTAGCAGATTGCAAATATGACCAAGCTTGTAGCTTTTCTGCCAGCATTTGATTACCCATCCTGCAGTATATATTTTGGCCTGATGCAAGAATACTCTTGGTTATATTCTCACGGTTTTGCCTCTCTTTCCGCAGTGTAAAACAATGACTCATGTTGTTCTCCTACTCAGGATGAGGTTAAGCAACAGTTGATGTCTAAAGACTCGAAAATTTCCATTGTTCTTTCACCTGAATGACTCTTGTTTAGGCTGAGAAGCTAAGCAGGGAATTGGGCCTGGTTAGAATAAGGATGGGAACTCATCAGGAATTTCCAGAGCTGTAGGCTAGACTGGGAAGTCAGAAAATATTTGCAGCGTTCTTGAGTTGCTGGTAGAAAGCCACACCCTGGATGATATTTTAACACTTGAATGCAGGAACATGGCATCTGTTGCCAACCAAGCCAAGAGCTTGGGTTGGGTGTACGCGGTCCATCCAATATCTTTCCCTTCCTCTAAGGAAGGGGTGCCCAACCTTGACAACTTTTAAGACTTCCTCACCCAGTTATGCTGTGGTTCACTTAACAACCATGGCAAAAAGATTGTAAAATTGGACACGACTCACTTAACAACTGTTTTCTTAAGAACGGAAATTCTGTGAGCCACTTGTGGTTATAACCCGAGGACTACCCGTACTGGGCTTCTGCCCCTAAGCGTATTTGAGCATTACAGAAGAAAGAAAAAAATAAGTAAGAGCCTTGGTAGTACAGTGGTCTAAGGCACCCTGTTATTAAGCTGGTTATTAAGACCAACTGCCTGCAATTACTGCAGGTTCAAATCTCGCCAAGGCTCAAGGTTGACTCATCCTTCCATCCTTTCTAAGGTAGGTAAATTGAGGACCCAGTTTGTGGGGGCAATAAGCTGACTTTGTATAAATATACAAAAGAATGAAGGCTATTGCTTAATGTGCTGTAAACTGCCCTGAGTCTCCGGAGAAGGGCGGCATATAAATCAGATTTAAAAAAAAAAAAAAAAGTACAAATATGATGAGCTTTTTTTTTTTCCCTTCTCCTCAGACTCTGCACCAGAATTTCATCCAAAATTCTGGTTTGGGAACATGGTCACGTTGCGCAAAACACTTTTGTCACCTGCCCCCCTGAAGCTGACGGTCACGTTGATTCATATAGTTTAATCTGGTTGTCTTTTTTTGTGTTTTTTTGTGGTTTTTTGCTATCATGTTTACGGCTGTTCGTTTCCTTTCGTCTTTTTCTCGGCCAGATTGTCAGTCAGATATAAATGTATTCACTTTTCCCCCCCCCACATCTGCACCACATTTCCCCTCATTTATAACCAACATGATGGACCTTTCATTCTTATTCATGTTACAAAGTCTAGTCTTAGGCACCTTAGGCACTAGTTACTAAGTCTGCACTATTATTAATCTTCTCATCGTTCCCACCACCATCTCCTTCCACTTATGACTGTATGACTGTAACTTTGTTGCTGGTATCCTTACTATTTATATTGATATTGTTTCCTGATTGCTTATTTGTACCCTATGACTATCATTAAGTCTTGTACCTTATGATTCCTGATAAACGTATCTTGTCTTTTTATATACAGTGAGAGCATATGCACCAAGACAAATTCCTTGTGTGTCCAATCACATTTGGCCAATAAAAAATTCTATTCTATTCTATTCTTTGGGCAAAAGAGCAAACGTTGATCGTCTCCCAGATGCATTGATTAAGGTTCTTTCTGCAGCAGCTCAGCTTCAGCAAAAGGCCTGGTAGAATTGCTTAGGCAAGTTGTCGGCTTCTGAACCCAGAGCTGCAGCTTTTGCAGAGCTCTTTCCGACTAGCTGACTTGCATCGCTGCAAACTTAGAATAACTTTATTGTCACTTTGTAAATGTATAGTGTGTGTGTGTGTGTGTGTGTGTGCAGTATATCATAGAACTGAGTACACCCCCTCACATATTTGTAAATATTTAAGTATATCTTTTCAAACTGCCCAAAGAGCTGCTGATCCAGTTCTACAGAGGAATCATTGAGTCTGTCATCTGCACCTCCATAACTGTCTGGTTTGGCTCTGCAACCCAACAAGGCAGACACAGACTTCAAAGGATAATTAGAACTGCAGAAAAAACAATTACTACCAACCTGCCATCCATTGAGGACCTGTATACTGCACAAGTCAAAAAGAGGGCTGTGAAAATATTTACAGACCCCTCACATCCTGGACATAAACTATTTCAACTCCTACCCTCAAAACGACGCTATAGAGCACTGCACACCAGAACAACTAGACACAAGGACAGTTTTTTCTCCGAACACCATCACTCTGCTAAACAAATAATTCCTTCAACACTGTCAAACTATTTACTAAGTCTGCACTACTATTAATCTTCTCATCGTTCCCACCACTCATCTTCTTTCACTTACGACTGTAACCTTTATATTGACTGTTTCCCTATGACTATCATTAAGTGTTGTACCTTATGATTCTTGATATCTTTTCTTTTATGTACATTGAGAGCATATGCACCAAAGACAAATTCCTTGTGTGTCCAATCACGCTTGGCCAATAAAAAAATCTCATCCCTTCCCTTCCCTTCCCTTCCCTTCCCTTCCCTTCCCTTCCCTTCCCTTCCCTTCCCTTCCCTTCCTCTTCTCTTCTCTTCTCTTCTCTTCTCTTCTCTTCTCTTCTCTTCTCTTCTCTTCTCTTCTCTTCTCTTCTCTTCTCTTCTATTCATGTGACAATACAGAAGAAATGACACTTGCTGCAATGTAAAGTAGCGAGTATACAGCTTGTATAACAGTATAAATTTGCTGTCCCTTCAAAATCACGCAACATGCAGCCATTAAACTGCTGGCAACAAAAGTGAGTACACCGCTAAGTGATAATGCCCAAGTGGACATTGTCCAAAAGGCCGTTGCCCTTACCTTCTCGGGCCAGCTGAGAGTGACTGGGAGGGGAGGGGAGGGCGAGGGGCGGGGCCAACCAGTGGTGGGATCACCCAACAGGGAGCCACAGCAGAGGGCCCAAGGGGCCGCATGCAGCTCCAGAGCTGCAGGTTGCTGACTCCTAGTATAGTACAATATTAATGCAATATCAGGAGTTTTCAATTCAATTGTACAGAATGTGAAGGATGTGTGTTTTTATATGTATAATGTACACTGAAGATGGCATTTAATTTCGTTGTACGAGGTGCAGTGACAATAAAGTAAACTAATTAAACTAACTAACTTCAAATGTACACTAATCGGCATACGTTAAAATGAAGCTTTGTTGCATACAGCTCTCAAAGGGTCTCCACCTCTAATATATATTACATAAACATGACAAGTAACCTGCACTTTAGCTCAGGAGTGAAATGTAAAATTTGTTACTACCGGTTCTGTGGGCGTGGATTGGTGGTGGTGGGAATGTGACTGGGTGGGCGTGGCCAACTTTTTTTAAAAAAAAAAAACTTTTCAAAGCATTTTTTCTAATGCTTTGAAAAGCCTCTGCCGATCAGGCAACTCAGCTGGAGTCGCCAGAAACTTTTCAAAGCATTTTTTCTACAACCTCTTCAGCCAAGAGGTTGCAGAAAAAAATGCTTTGAAAAGCCTCTGATGATCCCAGATGAGCTGCCCGATCATCAGAGGCTTTTTTTTTTTTTTTACTTTTAAAAGCATTTTTTCGTTGGAAGAGGTTGTAGAAAAAATGCTTTTAAAAGTAAAAAAAAAAAAGCCTCTGATGATCGTGCGGCTCAGCTGGGCATGGGGGGGGCGGCACAGGGATTTTTGCTACCAGTTCTCCGAACCACCCGCCGCCATCGTTACCGGTCCGAACCGGGAGCATTTCACCCCTGCTTTAGCTCTTTTAATATCCGTAGAGAGTTTTGGCGTTTCTCTTTTCTAGAAGAATAGCACCTACTAATCAAAATAAATGACTATTTTTGCGTGTGGCACAGAGCGGGCTATTTCCAGATGGGATATGGCAGAATTAGTACAAAACGGATCATCAACCATTCATGAAAATCTCGTTTAACCAAGCCGGGGACACCTTGCCTTTTAATTTGCTTCAGAACTGCTGACTGCGGGAGTAAATTGACACCGAAAGCTAACACAATCCTGTCATCTTATCTACCGTTGTTATTGACACATGGTGCCATGTTGCACCGGGGGAAGCATGCGGGGAGTTAAAACAAACAGCTCGTCTTCCTTGCAGCCTGATCTGAAATGCAAAAAGAAAAAGAAAAGAAAAAAGAAAGACCCCCTTTTGAAAGGGGGTCTCTGTCTCCCCTTGTTTGTTTGCGGGGGGGCAGGTCTTGTTCTAAATACCATTTCTGGTTTATGAAGATTGCTGTTTTGTCGTTAAAAGCCTCGGAAGGCTACAAAGAAGCCATTGTAAAGGTTTGCAAATATGCGGAGCTGACCGCGTCGTGCTGCTCTCCCAACAGAAGCTCCCGTTCTGTACATGCAGAGATGTGACGGATACTGGGAATTTAAGCTGAATGATGAATACTCATAGGGGGGCGCGGTGGCTCAGTGGCTAAGATGCTGAGCTTGTCGATCAAAAGGTCAGCAGTTCAGCGGTTTGAATCCCTAGTGTCGCGTAACGGGGTGAGCTCCCGTTACTTGTCCCAGCTTCTGCCAACCTAGCAGTTTGAAAGCACGTTAAAAATGCAAGTAGAAAAATAGGGACCACCTTTGGTGGGAAGGTAACAGCATTCTGTATGCCTTTGGGGTTGAGTCATGCCGGCCACATGACCATGGAGACGTCTTCGGACAGCGCTGGCTCTTCGGCTTTGAAACGGAGATGAGCACCGCCCCCTAGAGCTGGGAACGACTAGCACATATGTGCAAGGGGAACCTTTACCTTTTATCTTTATGAATACTCATGTAGCATTGACCACAATGTTCGACGTGTGCATGGAATTATATTAGTATATATAACCTCTCTCATTGCCTCTTGGTTTCTCCAGTGGCGTAAGAACAGGTGCAGGAATGGGGTTTGTCTCATCTAGCAAAAAGAAGGACCAGGAGGGACATGATAGCAATGTTCCAATATTTGAGGAGCTGCCACACAGATTGGGGGGGGGGGTGTTTCTAAAGCACCAGAAGGCAGGACAAGAAACAATGGATGGAAACTCATCAAGGAGAGAAGCAACCTAGGATGAGCCATGGTGGCGCAGTGGCTAGAGTGCAGTACTGCAGGCTACTTCTGCTGACTGCCGGCTGCCTGTAATTCGGCAGTTTAAAATCTCACCAGGCTCAAGGTTGACTCAGCCTTCCGTCCTTCCAAGGTGGGTAAAATGAGGACCCAGATTGTTGGGGGCAAGAGGCTGACCCTGTAAAAATCGCTTAGAGACGGCTGTAAAGCGGTATATAAGTCTTAAGTGCTATTGCTAGATAGCACTGTAAAGCGGTAGATAACTCTTAAGTGCTTCGCTAGAACTAAGGAGAAGAAATTTCCTAACAGAGAACAATTGACCAGTGGAGTGATTTGCCTTCAGAAGTTGTGGGTGCTCCATCGATGAAGGCTTTTAAGAAAAGCTGAACTACTGTTTGTCTGGAATGGTATATAGAGCTATGATGGCAAACCTATGGCACGCATGCCAGAGGTGGCATGCAGTCCCCTCTGATGGCATGCGAGCCGTTGCTCTGCTGCGCATGGCACGTGGTGCATTGGGAGGCATGGGCAGGGGTTGGGATGCATGTGGGGGCCGCGAGCTCATGCTCACGGGGCAGGGTGCATGCACGGGACATGTGTGGGGGCGGGGCACATGTGCAGGGCTGCACATGCAGTGCATTTTGGGGGTTTGAGCGTGCGTGCACGCATGTGTGCACTTTGGGCACTCTGTCCAGAAAAGGTTAGCCATCACTGGTATAGGGCAAGGATCCCCAACCCCCCAGTCCATGGACTGGAATTGGGCCATGGCATGCCAGAAACTTTGCCGTGCAAACAAGTGAAGCCTCATCCATAGGATGCAGGTAGCATACGAAAATACATTCCTTCCAGTCCGTGGAATAGCCTCTCTCCATGGAACCGGTCCCTAAGTGTCAAATAGGTTGTGGGAGGCAGGGGGGGTTTCAGATTTTTTTACTACTGGTTCTGTGGGCTTGGTGGCTTGGTGGGCGTGGCTGTAAAATATTGTAAAATCTCCATTCCCACCCCAGTCCAGGGGAAGGTTACTACAAAATCCCCATTTCTTCCCGATCAGCTGGGACTTGGGAGGCAGAGAATAGATCTGACTGGGGGTCAGTCAGAATTTTTACTACCGGTTCTCCAAACTACTCAAAATTTCCGCTATCGGTTCTCCAGAACTGGTCAGAACCTGCTGAAACCCACCTCTCGGGGAGGGGATGGGCTCTGCTGGTATAGGCTCTCCTGCTTGAGCAAGGGGTAGGACTAGAAGACCTCTCAAGTCCCTTCCAACTCTGTTATTCTTTTTTTTTTTTTTTTGCAAAGCCAGCTCTGTTATTCTGTGATTCTATTAATAGCCTTCCCCTTCTTCTTTTTTTAACTTTAACTTTACATTAAATTTTAGGTGGGAAAAAACCTAGGTATGGCAAAATTGTGACTATCCAGGTAGAGTCTGCCTGCCCTCTGGTTGGAAGAAAAATTAAATGCTGAGACAGTTGTTTGTAAGAGACCCAGAAACCTTTACTGACCAATTATGTACCAGGGCACAGGCCAAGAATAACAAGCCTTAAGAATTTCTGAATCATTAGCAAAGCTTAATGACCAATATTTGAACTTGGTGTGCCACGGAAAGGGCATTTAAAACAATTAGGCATTTAAACGGAGAAGCTTAATAGCAAAGGCCAGCAGCTAACTTTGAGATTATGTTTGAATAAGATGTAGTTACTCACCGCTTTTCACCCACTTAACAAAGATATAAAAACTTTGCCGGATGCAACTTTCTCTGAACATAACAAAAGTATTTCCCCTCACTGCAGTTGTTTTTAAAATTCCAGTTTGCTTTGCGCATAATTGCAGAGAGAGAGAGGGATGCTGATAAGCCCCGCTTAGAGAAACAAATGCATAAAATTATATGTTAAAATTATTGGGCGCTTCTCCTTTTTCGCAAACTTCTTAAGTTTTTCCATTGGGGGAAAAAAACGGAAGATCAAGAGACAAACATGCCTCTCTTTTTTTTTGTTTGAACAATTGTTTTTGTTTTGCTTTGATTTATATTCCACCTTTATTATTTTTATAATAAAGTTGTTTATTTTTATAAAGAACTGAAGAGGGCAAACGTAGACTAGAAGAACTAGTACTTCTGTTCTGTTCTGTTCTGTTCTGTTCTGTTCTGTTCTGTTCTGCTCTGCTCTGCCCTGCCCTGCCCTGCCCTGCCCTGCCCTGCCCTATCCTATCCTATCCTATCCTATCCTATCCTATCCTATCCTATCCTATCCTATTCTTTATTATTACTCTACTCTACTGTACTCCTATTCTACTCTACTTCTATTCTACTCTACTCTACTCCACTCCACTCCACTCCACTCCACTCCACTCCATACTCTACTCTACTCTACTCTACTCTACTCTACTCTACTCTACTCTACTCTCTACCCTACTCTCTACTCTACTCTATTCTACTCTACTGTACTCCACTACACTCTACACTCTCTACTCTACTCTACTTCTATTCTACTCTACTATACTCCACTATACTCCACTCCACTCCTCTACATTCTAGTCTATTCTACTCTACACTCTACTCTCTACTCTCCACTCCACTCCACTCTACTCCACTCCACTCCACTCTCACTCCTTCTTCCTTCTATTTTCTCTATAACACAACCCTTGGGCTGAGAAAGAGGCACTGGCCCAAAATGACTCAGCTGGCTTTCATGACTAAGGAAAGGACCAGAACTCCCAAATCTCACGGTCTCTAGCCTTGTGCCTTGACCACTAGACCAAACTGAATCTCTCTTTGTGATGGTGGCTCCATTTTATTGACTTAAAATATGTGCTCGGGATCTTTCTTTCTTTCTTTCTTTCTTTCTTTCTTTCTTTCTTTCTTTCTTTCTTTCTTTCTTTCTTTCTTTCTTTCTTTCTCCCTCCTTTATTGGCACACAGCGATTTAAGGGAATTGTAGTCCGTCCGTCCCCGCACATCTGGGCAGTGCCAGGTTGAGAAAAAGCTGTTCTCAAAAGCTGTTGTAGAGTTGTGTGGCTCTGTCTTATCTTTCTCTTCCACCACCTCTTCTTGCAGAGGGGGGGGAAAAAAAAGGTCCAAAAATAATTTATCTACAGTACTTCTATCCTTATTTGCAAAGAAAGAAGAAAGAAAAGGTTACTGCAGCGTTACCATAGCAGCAGCAGAGGATGTGGTTTCTATGGTTACAAGTCACAATGACACGGACAAAAAAAGTAAGGGTTCTTTCTTCGGGTACAGTGTGTCTTAAAATCTGTACCTTTCCTTTTCGTTTTGAAAAGAGGAAAAAAAAATAGCATATTTTGCTAACGGTAGAATTCTTTTTTTTTTTTTTCATTGTTTCTCAGTTTGCTTTCTGTATCTTCTCTTGGGGATACCTGAATCATCATCTCTTTGCCTAGGAAAGGCTCGAGTGTTTGTGATGCTAACATCCCAGGGTTAGACTCAGAATAAAATGGCCAGAATGATTGTAGAACGGTTTTTTTAAATTTATTTATGTTTTATGTTTTATTTGATTTGTATACCGCCCTACTCCCGAAGGACTCAGGGCGGTGAACAGCCAAACAATAAAATAACATAGATACAAAAAATTTAAAAAACCAGATAAAATCAGATTAAATCATTTTGGCCCAGACAAATTTAAAACACAAATTTATAATCAAGGTCTGTGCTTATTTTGTGGCTGAGGCGCTGGGGGCTGCATCTCAAGCAGAAGAAGAGAGAAAAAAAGGAAGACAGAAGATGTGTATTTGGCCAAGGCCAAAAGCAAAATTTACCACTACCCCCCAAAAAAACCCTAATCGGATGTAATTAATGTGACGATTCCCCCATGTTTCTAATTTTTGTTCTCCTAATCTGGTGATGGGGGACACGGTGGCTCAGTGGCTAACACACTGAGCTTGTCGATCAAAAGTTTGGCAGTTCGAATCCCTAGTGCCGCGTAACGGGGTGAGCTCCCATTATTTGTCCCAGCTTCTGCCAACCTAGCATTTCGAAAGCACGTAAAAAATGCAAGTAGAAAAATAGGGACCATCTTTGGTGGGAAGGTAACAGCGTTCCGTGTACCTTTGGCGTTGAGCCATGCCAGCCACATAACCACAGAGACGTCTTCGGACAGCGCTGGCTCTTCGGCTTTGAAACGGAGATGAGCACCGCCCCCTAGAGTCGGGAACGACTAGCACATATGTGCGAGGGGAACCTTTACCTTTATTTAATCTGGTCATAACTCTTGGAAGGCTTTAGGGCTTGCACCCAAGACCGCAGGAGCTACGTGCAGTCCTGAAACCTTCGAAAGATCAGAGTAGAACGTCTTTGGCTCTGGAGAGACAATTTATAGAAAGCTTCTGACATTAGGCCAAGTGTTGTCTGAACCCACCCCTTCCCTTCCCGCCATTGCCCACCCTCCATCTGAACACTGTTTATCTTGGAAAGCTTTTTAAGTGCTCAGTCGTTACGCCTCCTACCAGCCCCAGCTGAAAGAGCCAGCAAAATCTGGAGAGCTAGCTCTGTATCTTTGATTGGTCCCACAAAGGAATCAAGATCACCGGTTAGGTTGCAACCCAGAAGATTAATTCGAGCCTATACACGACTCCGGTCAACTCGTTCGACACTAAAATTGATACCAGATATGAGTGAATGGAATTCAAGAGGGATTGGAATGGAATTCAAGAGGGATTGGACAACGCAATGATTCTAAGCCAATGATACATTTAACTTCGCCCCCACTCTTCACCTGCTCTTCTCCTACCTCTGGCCAGGCTTTGTGGTCTTTTTGACTTGCTATAAATCGGAGGTCTTCAAACTTGGCAGCTTTAAGACTTGTGGACTTCAACTCCCAGAATTCTCCAGCCAGCGATGGGAGTTGAAGTCCATAAGTCTTAAAGCTGCCAAGTTTGAAGACCTCTGCTATAAATGATTTCAGATCCCTTTTAGACCCATCCATTCCACTTCTGCCAATCCCCAGGGATGAGAATAACCCCTATCTCAATTGGAGTTTTTCCTACTCACCGTGTTAGCCATCTTCTCTAGTCTACGCTCTTTAATAAAATGCATCCATCTCCCTTTTTCTATCTCATGATAAGGTGGATGAGGGTTCCCTCGCTATGTTGTTCCTGCTTAAAATGCTCCCCCCACTCCTCCTCCTCAACACTCCTTTCAGGATAGGGAACAGTATATGGAACAGGTTGCAAAAATAGTGCATTTTTGTAGAAAATTTCCTCAAAATGCGTTGGAGTACAATTAATCCACGATGTCAACCACCACGATCCTTTAGAATTAATCTGCTCGGTAGGATAATAGAGGGGAATGGGTGTCTGTTAAATACAGATGTCTGCTAAATCCAAGTGGGATTTTATGGATCTTTGTGCTTTGCGCTACAACTGTTTCCCCGCACACATAATTCACTGAAGACATGCGCAGTGCAAGTTTTCAGATGGTCTTTAGCTCTGCATTACAAAAAGACCTGTGTTGAGGGATGTCAGCAACCTGCAGATCCAATTAGCAGGTTGGGACACCAATTTCAAACCTTTCTGATGTGGCAACAAACCATGATGCGAGTGGCAGCTCCAGAGTTTGCAGAATTAGGAGCTGCAGTGTGCAGTGGGGTTGTTGGTTTGCCCAAACTAAGCCTGCGAACAGGGCAGGGATTGTGCAGCGTTTCCCTTTTGCAACCTCACCAATGCTCTGCTTTCCCTACCACACCTTTATGGTTATTCCTACCTTGGGTGGGGCGGATAAATACTCTTTTGAGTGTGAATCTATATTGGTTTCTGGTCATATTTCACTCTGAGTAACTCTCTGGATTGGCCTTTTCACCGCGTACTTTCTGGTTGAGAGATTTGTTCTTTGGGTTCACATTTGGTGTGTGTGTCTGTGTGTGTGTCTGTGTGTGTAATTATGAACATGCAGTGCACGTCTGCAGAGGACAGGAGGTGGTGGCTTGTGCCAGTTCTAGAAGGCTGCACTATACTCCACAGCTGATTTGGTTTGTTGTGGCCA
Organism: Pantherophis guttatus; assembly: GCF_059756535.1. Lineage (NCBI taxonomy): Eukaryota > Metazoa > Chordata > Lepidosauria > Squamata > Colubridae > Pantherophis > Pantherophis guttatus. The sequence continues at coordinate 18,904,796 of NC_142073.1, forward strand.
ATTCATAGCAGCAGAGTGTGGGAAATGAGTGGGAAGGGAAGGGAAGGAGAAAGGAAGGAAAGAAGGGAGGGAGGGAGGGAGGAAAGAGGAAGGGAGGAGGGAAGGAATTAAGGAAGGAAGGAAAGGAGGGAGGGAGGGAGGAGGAAGGAAGGAAGGAAGAAGAGAAAAGGAAAGAAGGAAGGGAGGGAGGGAGGAGGAAGGAAGAAAGAAGAGAAAAGGGAAGAAGGAAGGAAGGAAAGGGAGAGAGGGAGGGAGGGAGGGAGGAGGAAGTAAGGAAAGGAGGGAGGGAGGAGGAAGGGAGGAAGGAAGAAGAGAAAAGGAAAGAAGGAAGGAAGGAAAGGGAGGGAGGGAGGAGGAAGTAAGGAAAGGAGGGAAGGAGGAGGAAGGAAGGAAGAGAAAGGAAGGAAGGAATTAATGAAGGAAGGAAAGGGGGGAGGGAGGAGGAAGGAAGAAGAGAAAGGGAAATAAGGAAGGAAAGGAGGGAGGGAAGAAAGAGGAAGGGAGGAAGGAAGGAAAGGAGGGAAAGAGGAGGAAGGAAGGAAGGAATTAATGAAGGAAAGGAGGGAGGGAGGAGGAAGGAAAGAAGGGAGGGAGGAAAGAGGAAGGGAGGAAGGAAGGGAAGGAGGGAAGGAGGGGGAAGGAAGGAAGAGAAAGGCTGAAGAGGTTGTAGAAAAAATGCTTTTAAAAGTAAAGAAAAAAAAAGCCTCTGATGAGGTGGGCAGGGTAAGCGAGCGGCGACCGGGCCGGGGACCGGTTCGGGGGTGTGGCCAGCCAATGTTATTACCAGTTCTCGGAACTACTACAAATTTTTACTACCAGTTCTTGCGAACCGATGCAAACCGGGAGCAACCCACCACTGCACCCCTAGTCCTTCTTTTCACTAGACTAGACATTCCTGCACAGACACTTTCTGCAACAGATCTTCATATATTTTAGCCTCCAGTCCCCAAATCATCCTTGTTGCTCTTCTCTGCACTGTTTCCATAGTCTCAACATCTTCCTACACCATACCGGAGGGGGGTGGGGTGGGACCTAACCAGAAAATAAGCCCCAATGCGTCTTTTGGAGCAAAAAATAATATAAGTCCCGGTCATATTTTCAGAGAAACACGGTTAACCAAGGCATGCTACAAATAAATCAAGGTTTCCTCCATCCCCACCGTCAACCTGAATCTGTAGTTGTCCATCATCAGCAGCTTTGTAGGTGAAAGTAAATCACCTTTGAGTCCTTGTGGGCATATCAGACATTGTACATTAACCAACCCTCCAATCAAAACCAACGGCTTATTTCCCTAATCCCTCTCACCCAGTACAGTAATACAGGGAGGGTGCCAGTAAATGGGAACCTGTGTTCCCATCTCCTCCGCTGTTCTGCTCGTAAGTAAACAACGCTGACCTTCAGCCCGTGTGCCGGAGAGACCACAGCTGCAAATGCATTTTGAACGATATGAAAGTAGAAACCTCATGATGCCAGGCTTTGTAAGCAAGAGCCAAAGGTCTTTTTTCTGTCTGGATTCCACTTGATCTGAAAACGTGGCTCGATCCTTCCTTCCTTCCTTCCTTCCTTCCTTCCTTCCTTCCTTCCTTCCTTCCTTCCTTCCTTCCTTCTTCTCATTTCTTTCCTTCCTTCCTTCCTTTCCATTTCCTTCCTTCCTTCTCCTTCTCCTTCTCCTTCTCCTTCCTTTTCATTTTCATTTTCATTTCCTTCCTTCCTTATCCTTCCTTCCCATTTCCTTCCTTCTTCTCATTTCTTTCCTTCCTTCCTTTCCATTTCCTTCCTTCTCCTTCTCCTTCTCATTCCTTTTCATTTTCATTTCCTTCCTTCCTTCCTTCCCATTTCCTTCCTTCCTTCTCCTTCTCCTTCCTTTTCATTTTCATTTCCTTCCTTCCTTATCCTTCCTTCCCATTTCCTTCCTTCTTCTCATTTCTTTCCTTCCTTCCTTTCCATTTCCTTCCTTCCTTCTCCTTCTCCTTCCTTTTCATTTTCATTTTCATTTTCATTTCCTTCCTTCCTTATCCTTCCTTCCCATTTCCTTCCTTCTTTTCATTTCTTTCCTTCCTTCCTTTCCATTTCCTTCCTTCTCCTTCTCCTTCTCATTCCTTTTCATTTCCTTCCTTCCTTCCTTCCCATTTCCTTCCTTCTTCTCATTTCTTTCCTTCCTTCCTTCCTTTCCATTTCCTTCTCCTTCTCCTTCTCCTTCTCCTTCTCCTTCTCATTCCTTTTCCTTTTTATTTCCTTCCTTCCTTCCTTCCTTCCTTCCTTCCTTCCTTCCTTCCTTCCTTGTCATCCTTCCTTCCCATTTCCTTCCTTCTCCTTCTCATTTCTTTCTTTCCTTCCTTCCTTTCCATTTCCTTCCTTCCTTCTTTCTCCTTCTCCTTTTCATTCCTTCTCCTTTTCATTTCCTTCCTTCCTTCCTTCCTTCCTTCCTTCCTTCTCCTTCCCCTCTTCCTCCTCCTCCTCCTCCTCATTTCCTTCCTCCCTCCCTCCCTTCCTCCCTCCCTCCCTCCAGCATCAAAGCAGTGTACTTAGCAATTTATCTAATTTTATTCCCATAATTTCTGTCAGGTACTATAGTTAGAGAAAGAATGGCTCAAAGTACCATTGTCTGAGGTTGTCTAAGTATTATTTATGGCATACCTTATCCTGCAATTTTTTTCTAGACACTCAAGGGAGGGACGGGGCCCTCCCTCCTATTTTATCCCAATAACAGCAACTCTGTGATACAAAGAGGACACCTCTACCCCCCACCAGCTGTTCCCGGAGCTGCCTTGTGTGTCAGAGACTGGAACCGCAGTCTTCCCATCTCTGGTCCAACATTCGAAGCCCTACAGCACAGTTGTTCACATTTCTCGAGATTGCAAAGATCAGAAATGTGGTGAGAATTTAGCAGGTCAGATTGCGGGTTGCTCTTGCTCAGGTGGTTATGTTGAATAGGCTTGCTGGAAGTTGTGAAAATAGGTGCTTTCATATTATCAAGCAAGCGCAAACTTCTAAAGCAGACCATGGCTTGAGGCGATACCTAAACCTACACCAGCTTTGATTGCAAAGAGCCACCAGTAAGTTTGCGCATCCTAATTGGAAGACAAAAACAGTTTTTATAAACTGAATTAATAATTCTGTGTTCCTCACAGCATTAAACCTGCACTGCTCCATGGTTGCTACATCATTGAGTTGGTTATAACCCTAACCCTAACCCTCATATCCTGGACATAAACTGTTTCAACTCCTACCCTCAAAATGACGCTATAGAGCACTGCACACCAGAACAACTAGACACAAGGACAGTTTTTTCCCGAATGCCATCACTCTGCTTAACAACTAATTCCCACAACACTGTCAAATAATTTACTAAGACTGTATTACTATTATTCTTCTCTTCCTTACTAGTATCTATCTCTTCCCACTTATTACTATAACCATGTCGCTTGTATCTTTCAATTTATATTGTTTTTACTTGTTTCTTAGTACAATTTGATAGCTTATTAGTAACCTTGACTATCACTGTGTTATATCTTTTTATTCTTGATGAATGTATTTTATTCTCCTTATGTACACTGAGAGCATATACACCAAAGACAAATTCCTTGTGTGTCCAATCACACTTGGCCAATAAAGAATTCTGTACACCATTTCTGACAAATGGCAATCTAGTCTCTTCTTGAAAGCTTCCAGTAATGAAGCTCCCACAACTTCCTAAGGCAACTTCTGTTCCACTGGTTGATTGTTCTCACGGTTAGAAAATTCCTCCTTATTTCCAGGTTGAATCTCTCCTTGTTTAGTTTCCATCCATTATTCCTCGTCTGGCCTTCGGGTGCTTTGGAAAATAGCTTGATCCCCTTCTCCCTCAAATATTGGAAGACTGCTATCCTGTCTCCCCTGGTCCTTCTCTTCACTAGACTAGCCATGCCCAGTTCCTGCAACCGTTCTTCATATGCTTTAGTTAAGTGAATCACTGCAATTGTTCAATTAGTAACACGGTTGTAAAGTGAATCTGGCTTCCATATGGACTTTGCTGGTCAGAAGTTTTCAAAAGGGGATCACATGACCCCGGGACATTGCAACCGTCATAACTATGAGTCAGATGCGAAGCGTCTGGATTTTGATCATGTGGCCATGAGGATGCTGCAACCATCATGACTGTTCAGAAATGGTCATAAGTTGCTTTTTTCAACGCCGTTGTAACTTTGAATGGTCACTAAACAATTGGTTGTAAGGAAGGGCCTATCTGTCAGTGGTGAAATCTAAAATTTGTTACTACCGGTTCTGTGGGCGTGGCTTGGTCGAGGGGGGTAATGTGACTGAGTGGGTGTGGCCAATTTTTTTTTTACTTTTTTTTTACTTTTAAAACCATTTTTTCTACAACCTCTTCGGCGAAGAGGTTGTAAAAGAATGCTTTCAAAAGGCTCTGACGATCCCAGCTGATCCTTGCCTGATCGGCAGAGACTTTTTTTCTTTTAAATGCCTCTGACGATCCAAGCTGAGTTGCCTGATTGTTAGAGGCATTTAAAAGAAAAAAAGTCTCTGCCGATCAGGCAACTCAGCTTGGATCCTCAGAGGCATTTAAAAGAAAAAAAGGGTTTTTTTCTTTTAAAAGCCTTTGAGGATCCCAGCTGAGCCGCGCGATCATCAGAGGCTTTTTTTTTTTACACTTTTAAAAGCATTTTTTCGGCTGAAGAGGTTGTAGAAAAATGCTTTTAAAAGTAAAAAAAAAAGCCTCTGATGATTTACAAGAAGACAACTCTAAACTTCTATTTTTTGAAAACAAGTCTCCACTACCCTTTTTTCACACACATGTAGACTTATATGTGCTGTCCACACTTCCTTAAAAACAGCGGGAAATGAAGAAGCTAAATTAACAAGAACATCACAGTCCTGAACTGAGAGGCCATAAAAACACACATAAGTCATAATTTTACAGGTTTGGCCTTACTGCTTACCTAGACATTTGATATTTTCAATGAACCCTATTGGGGGAAAAAAGTAACTTTAAACAATATATGAGCTCAGCCACGAGCTGCAAAAAAAGGAAGGAAGGAAGGAAGGAAAAAAGCAAGAAAGAAAGAAGAAAGAAAGAAAGAAAGAAGGAAGGAAGGAAGGAAAGGAAAAAAGAAAAGAAGAGAAGAGAAAAAAAGAGAAAAGAGAAAAGAAAAAAAAGAAAAGAAAAGAAAAAAGAAAGGAAAGGAAAGAAGGAAAGGAAAGGAAAGGAAAGAGAGGAGGAGAGGAAAGGAAAGGAAAGGAAAGGAAAGGAAAGGAAAGGAAAGGAAGTTACTGATATTTTCTTTGGGGGCAAGGAAACTCAATGCTGTCAAATCCCAGGAGCAGGAATTCAATGTTGGAGTGTTGGATTAAGTGTTGGATTTTTGCCCTCGCAGCTGTCTTCTGAGCCTATTTGAGGGCTGATCCAATTTTTATGTCAGAAAGCTGTCCTTGTCCACATTTCAACTGAGCATATGACCCTGAGCTCTGTGGAAAACGCATAATGGCAGACGACTTTGTCGGTCAAGCCTAGGGGGGAAATGGCTGACCGTGTTTCTCCAAGAACCAACTGTCTGCTAAAGTTTTCGCTCCCCCATGTTTTGTGATAGCGAACCTAGAACAAAATAAACAGGAACTTGGGAAATCAAAAACGAGAACTCACAATTTCTTCTTTGGCTGGAAAATAAACCCC